>NC_133203.1:4357061-4422061 GCF_958299795.1 Porites lutea
GGCTGACATTCAAATCATGCCAACGTAGGAAAACAATTGTTCCATGTTCCAGGTGAGAGTATTGATAAATACTCTTGTAAATTCAAAGGTATTTTTGCCTTCATCTTCAAGGACATTTTCGCTTAAAATGTCTCATCCTTCACTTTTCGTTTCTGCAATGAAATTATCAAATTGTCAGTATACTGTCCAGGGAAGAATCAAAGGGTGTAAGACCGGTGCAGGTAAGTCGGAAAACATTGTTTATATATTCCTGTGCATATGCCGCAGTAGTAGAAAAAGCGCATGTCAACGTTTTCTTCTTTTGTGATTAAAGATTCCAAAAACGCCCGCTCACTCAGTTGTCAATGAGTTGCAAATAATTAAGCGATGGATTCGCAATGCAATAAACGCAAGCTATAACAGAATCGTCGCATACACGACTTGTAATTTTGAATTTCCCGAAAAATTAGGTCCCACCAGTGAGTGCGTGGGGGAAACAACAGTAGAAATTCCATACTGATGACGTTTCAATACTCAGATCTGGGTAGTGCTTCCTGATTGGTCGTGCCTCGGGTGAAATTTGCGTCAACCAATCAAGCACTATAGTACCCAGCAAACCCAGCAGATCTAGGGCAAACATCCGAGGCCGGAGATTAGCAAAACAACAACTTTCCACGTGCATCACGCTTTTTCGTGCATTTTCGTTGCCATCGATGCACGACTACAGCTTGAAACTACTAATTTCGCGTCAGTTTACGCAGGACGTGAACGCTGACAAGACAACGGTTTTACTCCTCTTTTTATGAACTTAGATAGAACCTTTCAGAATTCAACTCCAGAAAAACTCGCCAACATTTTACAAACTGAAGCCGAAGGTAAAAGAACAGCGTTGAAGTTTAAAACAGCGCGAACTCATTTTTTAAGTGAAGGTTGTTGTGTCTTAGCTGCCGCTTTGATCCTGCAGATTAAAACCGTAGAAGCTAGAGGAAGAGAAATTGTTGGAGGAAAGACTTACATCTATGGACAGAGTGGAAAAATGGTAAGAGCAGTTTGCGTCTTTTCCTTCCGTTAGTTATTATCATTTGTCGATAGAGTAATGTGGTTTTCGTTGTTGTATTATATGACACGGTTTTGAAACGAGTTTCTAACCAGCCAACACTTCTGTTCATTTTTATTTCGGCTCAACGTTTCTTTCGTTGGCTTTTCTAAATTTAATTTCTCAGTGATGTACATATACTATGATATCAAAGCTGTAACTGATACCATCTGATTGATCGTTTCCTAGCTGGAATGTCGTTGATCCATGCCTGTCGATGTTGGTCAGCTCTTTTAAGCCTCTCGCTATATTTTCTTTGTGTAGTGGTTTCTGCAAAAAAAGGGAAAATATATATATATATATATATATATATATATATATATATATATATATACACATATAGATTTAAGTTTCAAACATGTCTGAAATACGTAAGGTTAATTGTCCCAAGTGAAATAATGAAGTTGAACCGAAAAAATTGATGCGAAATTCTCTTTTCCCGCACACCACATTTTGGGTAAATTCGTTTTGAAACTGTCGCCTTTACTCGCTGGAATTTTTTATTGCTTATGCAACTTCAAGACAATGAAAAATTCCAGCGGGCATTTAAAATGCACTGCAAATTTCACGATGCAATTAATGCAATTGTTTTCCCCTGAAAACTCACCCACAAAGGATTTGTTTTCAGTTACTCAAAAGACGTTTGTTAGTCCCAAGAGAAACTGAAAACAATGCACTTTTGCGGGGAACACAAATTGCACTATTGATTCTTACATAGAACATAGACAACAATGCACCTTGTTTCCCCCGTCAGAATTTTGTACAGCCATTTTTTTCGATTTCTCTCGGGACGACTGTAACACCCTGGGGAAATCAGAGTTGTAATAGCTGAGCTCCACGCCCGGCGCTTCGGCGGAGCCCCATAGCTAAGGAAATGTGGTAATCTACCCATCCGAGAAAATTTGGTAATCACGTGACCGTACACCGAGCGAGCGACCGTCCGTCCGTCCGCACCACAGGCATACCAATGTAAAATAACTCAATCAACAGGTATGGCAACCCAAATGCAACTCAAGGTTTTATTTGGAAGGAAATCACATGGCCGCCCGGACTTTTAGAAGAAAAAACAACAACAAAGTCGTGTCTTTTTCGGCGTTATTTTTTATGCTTACACTAACGTGGACAACAGAGAAAGAGCTAAGGCGAGTTATCGAAAACAAAGGAGACGAATTTCGTAGGAAGAAAAACATGAAAATTCATAGCGGCGGTGAGAAAATGAGCAATGCTAGCGGCCGGCAAGGTGAAAATGAGCGGCAATGAAAAATAAAAGCGAACATGAACACAGGAAACAAAATATTGGGTAAGCACATACGACAATATATTCCTCCATAAAAATAATGTGTAACTAGGAAGTTTGACGTTTTAGTCGTAGAAATCAGTGTTGTAGTCGTGCAAAACAACGGCAAGGGAAAGACAAAAAAGCGTGCTGCACGTGCAAATTTGTTTTTTGCTAATTAGAAGAAAAAGTGTGCTGCAACTGCAATTTCTTTTTTTGCTGATTAGATCTATTAGTCTTAAAGCCATTTTCATTGTCGTCCCCGTTTAGCATTACACGATTTGATTTTTTTTGTTTACAGTTATTATTAACTGTTAAATTTCTTTTAGCCCTGGCTAAATCTATATATTATAATTTGTTTACCCACAGAGCACTTAGAAGTTCTTATGAACTCGTTGAAACGTGTCCGGGCGTTGCAGATCGAATCGGAATTTGCTAAGTGTTGGTTTTTAGGGTGAGGGGAAAACCGGAGCACCCGGAGAAAAACTTCTAGCTCTCGGAGAAAGGGAGAGAACCTGTCCAACAACAAACAAACGTTGTTAGAAACCATGGTGAGACAAAATTTGGGGGGTAAATGAGGTGCATTCTGGTCTATGTGAAAATGGTGAATGCTGCGAATAAATCCACCCTTAGAATTCTGTGACGCAATTGATTTTAAATACTGTTTCAAACGATTGATTGATGTCATTATGATTCAAAATGGTGACGCGCGGGAAATTCAAAGCGAAAATAGCCTAAATATCAAGTCCAGTTTTTGGTACATTTAAAATGTCTTTCCAGATCTGGTCTGCAAAGAAATTTTAAATATAACAAAACAAAGTCTTAGGCTTCGGCTTCGACTTTGGTTCAAATTATCACAAAGCTATAGGCCTGTCCTCTTTGCGCTCACTTTAGGAACGTCACGTGGTATTTCAGGGGCCAAACAAGTGATAAAATTTGCCAAGACGAGTATTTGCGGTCACGTTTTTATATTCTATCAAAACGAGAAGACGATTTAATAGTCATGCAAAATGTACAGTTCGAGTTTCGACAAGATTCACATCATTATTGTTTGCTGTGAGGACATCAGAAGAGGTAACAATGATCACTTCCAACCATAACTTGATATTATAAACAAACTCGATCTGCACTGGCAACGTTTTTCACTTGTTTCCCACCTGACAGCCCTGAGAAACCGCGTGACATTTCTTTAATTACATCCAACTTGCTTCAACCAATCAAAAGCACTACTCAGGTCTACGTAGAGTCACACCATCAGTATGGCCGGTATTTCTGCGCTCGGTCCTCGGAGGTCATTTCTTGGGGAAACCGGCGGTGGCCTCGCAAAATGTCGGCAGCATTTTTCTCAGGCAATACTCGGAAAATATCCTAAAGCTTACCTGCGTCTTAATCATTTCGTCAGTCTCTTTCTCGGATTCGTCTTCTTCCTCCTTTTGATCTTCTGCTTGAGATTCCTGTTCGGATTCTTCAAGAGCACCAGAAACATTAAAAAGCAGCGTGGTTGATTCATCACAGGATTTTTCATCCTCTGAGACATTTTCTTGAGTTGCACTGGCTGCTGCGATATCTTCAACATTGTTGTCGGGCGCGTAGTTTTCGTGTCGATTTATGGGCTGGAAAAAAAGATACGTAATGAAAATACGTTTAAGGCAAGTGAGCAAACACTGACGTTAAAAGGTGAAGTAAAACGGAAATGGTATTACAGACTAAAAGGGACGAAGATTAAAGACGAAGGATTACGCGCGCTACACATCATCGACGCTTCTTGACACAGGAATTAATGCTGTAAAAAAAAAGAGTTTCAAACCAATATAAACGCAAGAACATCCTTAAGCTGTGTGAGGTAGAGATAAAACTGATGAAAGTTCAATCTGATCGGAATATAAAACCCTTAATTGTTGAGGAAGCGTACTTGGTCATTCTTTTCCCACGTGCAACATGCGTGATCGCAGGTAGATAGCCGTCGTCATTCTCGACTTGTACTTTTGCGTCTTCATAAAATTCGCGTTGAGAAACGATTCGTTGTACCTTTCAAACTTTTTTTCATTATGCTGGAGCCAGCGGGACACCCTAATCGGTGGAAATTCGCCTTCCAAGAGGAGATAACACACGCAGGGTACAGTATTGAGAAAAGAATATCCTTCCTTCCATTCTTCGGAAGGTAAGTTCAGACTCGCATGTGACAAATATCCATCCATTAGCCATCCCCTAATGCACCTATCAATGTCATGCCGGCGGGGTGGGGGGAGGCAGGGCATGGGGTGGGGATTTGATTGTCTTTGTTGGCCCTGGGGTAGGGCATTTGACTGATCTTGTTCTCCCAGTGGAGGGGATATTTGAATCTTTTTTCGCTCGACGTGGAGGTATATTTGACTGCCGACTCGGACGAAAAAGACTGATACCGAACACATGTTTCCCGCCTCCACGCTTCACGCATGCGCCGTACGGTCTGGAAACATCTGGAAATCATGGAGGCCAACAGGAACAAGCGAAAGCTGAGTGGATTTCACTGTTTTGACTTCAAATTTCGTTTGTTTTAGCATGTTTTTGATCAATTGAACCTCTTAAGATACTTTGGTATCAAAGTAAACGGAAGTAAAGAGAAACCAAGTCGATTCTTGCAAGTACAATTGATCTGTATAAAGCTTGTAAAACTGACTTTCTTTGTACCCTTTACTAAGAATGGTATATTTTAACTTACAAAATGTGGACTTTCTCCTGAAAGGTTTCTGTATTCTACGCAGTGTAACACGGATTATGGTTAAAACGTATAATTGCAGCTGTAACAGGAACATGTATCTTTGGTGATGCAGCAACGTTTATAAGTAAAGATTGCAGAGTTTTATTTGGAGATAGTTTCATTGTGCCTTTCTTGGGTTCTGCCTTGGGATATTTGATAGCAATGTGCAGCCCGGGGTGGGGAAATTTGGTTGCATTTGACTGGAATGATTTGCCCGTGGGCAGGGAATTTGACGGCAAATTTTTGAAAAATGTCAAATACCCACCCCATGCCCTGCCTCCCCCCCCCCCCCCACCCCCCCGCCGGCTTTACATTGATAGGTGCATAAGTTTAGTAACGCATCGCATGACCTTTGTGGAGTGGAATTTTTATTGGTTCAATATGAGTTAAGAAGCAAATTTTTCAATTACAAGCTCCTACCTCTACCGGTTCGTCGTTGTCGTCCTTAGAAAGCTGAACGTCCATTTCTAACTCGTTAGTCCTCTCCAAGACAAATGTTTTTTTCTTTTTAGCTTTGCGGCAGACAAATATGAGCGCTGCCGCCAGTGATATCACAAGAACTGCTCCAAGGCAAGCAAGTACTATGACCAGTGTAGGGGTCTCTGTCTCAGCTGTGTGACAAAAAGTTTGAGTCAAATCGAATGAGACTCCTTGCAATTACACACATCTTGAAAAACAAATCTAAAAACTGCTTAACACATACTCTTAAACACACTTTATTTATTGCTTTCATCAAACATGTAGAAAGTCTGGCATGCCTGCAGCTAAAAAAGGCGGTGAAAGGTTTTGAAAGCATGACTCTACTAGATGTGTGTGAACGACTTGCTCCATTTCTGTGCCCTTGCTGTTCACACTATATGGAATAGCTGTTGTATACATAACTTAAACCGTATGCATGATAAGCTAATTACCTTCACAACTGTTCTTTCCAGGGCATAAGGTAGTTGTAGCTTCATATCTCTCCTTCCCACCAAGTGGTACATTGTTTATGGAAGGATAAAAATAGATACTTTCCTTTTCAGCGCCTGCGCAGCTCAACACAAACTCATCACCAGTTCCGTGATTCCTTATGGTCGTGGTACACTTTAGGAAGGTCATTTGTTGTGGTTTGTTCCTCGGCGCGTACCGAACTAATACCCTTGTCAGCTTCTTGTTTCCTCTCTCGAGAACTTTAATGGGATTTCCAAAGCGATCTCTGAGTACTACCACGAATGCAAACGATCCTTTTGCAGTAGTGTTTGTTTTCACGTCTTTTACCGAACTTTTCATAGCGTCTATCGGATCTGAAACGCAAAACACTAGACCGTTTTAAGACCTCTTTTAAGTTAAGTCCCTTCTCCTACCTCGTAAGTAAAATTACAATACAACCTTTTTATATTTTATGTACGAATATGTAATTTTGAGCTGGCGCTAAGCCAGGGCCCAGTTGTTCGAAGGCCAGTTAGCACGAGAGTTAAACTTTAATCCGGCTTTCTTTTTGTCCTTTTTCTTTTTTTCAAAAGCATCTATTCCTTTTGAGCGCATCCAATTATCAAATTGTAGGCGAAAAGAATTAAAGTGAATTTGCTTTTTAACCCTGGGTTATCCTAACCCAGCTTTGAATAGCCTGGTCCAGACGTGAACGTTCTTATTTTGGGTTTGAAGTACATGTACATGTATATGTGATGCATGTGAAACCACCACCTTGAAAGCTTATGCTCCTTCGCTTTTTTCATAATTAACAAATATAGTGATATGTATCGGCTGACAACACAGACGTAACAAACATGAACAAGGGTGGGTGGATGGGGGTGGTGCTACTTGAGTGGCTTTCTAATCGCCCCTATCGATGCCGGTTCATCAAAGATTACTCACACTGTATAAGAATCTTCCTGTCAGCCCACTCCACCAGTCTGTTACTGAGAGTCAAGCCAACCCGAAGCCGTGTATTGGGTGAAAATTCAGGGACATAGCACGAGATAACAGAATCCTTACAGATCCCCTGCTGGGTCTTTTTCGTTCCGTTTGCGGTCTGAAACCGGACGAAATACTGTAACCAATCTTGACAGGAAATACCGCTGACTGTTAAGTGGATGTTTTGAGCCGGTGAAACTAATGAAGGGGTAACGTTTGCTACTTTGAACGGTTCTGAAAAACAAAAGCAAAAAAAAAAAAACTTCTTAAAACATACGACGTTGAAACTTCCATAAATTTTCTAATTACACGTTTTACGGAGGAAATGTTGTATGTGTTCCTGTTCACGTTTTTTTTTTTTCGCAGCCACTCATTTTCACCTTGGTGGACGCTAGCATTTCTTCTCATCGCCGCTATAGAAATGTCTATAAAATTGGTCTCTTTTGTTTTTTATCTCTCTCTCCAGCTCTTTCTCTGTTATCCACGCCAATGTAGAAAGTCGAAAGAAAGAATCGGTTTTGTTGTTGTTGTTTTTTTTTTTCTAATAGTCCTGGTGGCTATGCGTTTTACCGTCGAAACGCGTGGGTGCTTGAAATGCAAAATTTCACCCCGGCTTACATGAAGCGGTGGACGTACGGACGATTTTCTCAGAACCAACGTTTCTTGGATGTATAGGTAGCTAAATTTTCTTACTCAAGGTGCGTCGGGAGCGCCAGAACTCCGCTAATACTGACATAAACTTAGCCTGAGAAAAAAGCCGACATTTCGCGACATTTCATCACCGGTTTCCACACGAAATGACGACGGAAATTCCATACTGATGACGCGTCACTATTCGGATTTGGCTAGTGCTTCTTACTTAGACTTTACTAACCGTGCAAATAGAGCGGCTTTTTAGTTTTAATTAATTGTCCATCAACATCAAGAAAAAGAGGCACTCTGTCGGTATTTCTCATTGGTGGCGTCTCGCAGAAAATAAAACCATCCTCTTTCCTAGCCGGCACAGAAATGTCTTTGAATCTACATTGAAGAGTGGTATTTGACGCCACATTCAGTTCCACACTGGTTTTAAGTGTTAGTGTTGTAATAGCTCTTATGGGAACAACTGCTGGCTGAAATGCTTGAATTTCCAGGGAGGAAGCTAGATAGAGGAAAAAATGCATATTTAAAATCAATTTTACCCAGTTAGACACAATCAGTACAAAAGCCTTCTGTACTGAAAATGAGGGAAATACTAGGGAAAGTCAAAAATGGTTTTGAAAGCTAACAATCGAGGCAATAACTACGTCTCAATGAAAAACATCCTATCATCAATGCTGTGTGCTTCTTCCTTTTTTATCCTTTTGGCTGAAGGTGTTTTTCAACAGAGCTGATTCCCCTCCCTTTCCGTTAGGTTTTAACGTGCTTTGCAACTAGAGTAATACATTTTTTACGCTCTTAGCGGGCGATTTTAAGTCATAGGCATTTACTGCTTGAACCATGAATAAAAATTCGGTCTTAATTCCAAAAGAGGTCTATTTTAATGGAAAAATAACTCTACTAGTTACGTAGACTCTTCTATAAGCACGGCGTAGTGTTATCCTGGCAAGGTGCAGAACGTACATTGAACCAGCTAAAGATCGATACCGTCAAGGCTTCTTAGCAGCGTGGGCTTAGTTCACTTATCAGCAGCGCATTCTAGCCATAAAAATGCTGTCGATAAGTTGAATCTTTTTCCCAGTAAAACTACTTTAAAAAACAAATTCGATTTAAACCTTATCCATTACGATTGGCGGAACAGACAGGTTAAATTTTAATGAAGACATCTTGCAACTTCGGATCTGTTTTCTAAGAGTCAGCATCTTTCTTTGGGCCAACAAAAATGCAGTGACCACTGGTTTGCGTGGTCCGTAGAGATGATGTTGGCAAAATCAATATTATCCAACGGACTTAAAATACAAAGGTTATAAGACCGACGCATTATTATATTTCGCATTTTAGAAATTCTATTTGTCGCATTTAATTAATTAACTTATTTTTTATCATGATTACATCGGTTTTCAGAAGAGGAAGGTCGATATCTGATTTGGGTTTGTTTCGGAGTCAATCAGTGTTCAAGTTTTACTATTTTACGTAAATTTTCTTTGCTTGTAGCTGCTGTAATATTTCTTCCGTTGATTTACCTCAATGCAACTACGCATGCTCCAATCTACTTTCTTTTGAGATATGTCCCCTAGGCCATGGGTCTGGGAATCACAGAATGATCGCTCAGTGGGTGAAACTCGAGAAACAACTCTCTATTTATTCATAGACGTTCGTACTGTGAGATTCGATTGTGGACGATATTGTTACGACAGCTACCCGGGGCACATATTGATATCTGATTCCAGTTTTCCTCGCGCTTTGTATGTGATATGCTGTGTTTGCTTTTCGTATTTATCAACTCAAACATCAAACATCCTTAATTTGTTTCACAGGGTTATCATTAACAGGGTAGTCCTCCCCGGCTATCAATGGAACGCTCAAATTAAAGCTGAAAGCTTTCGCCAGTAAGCTCTGAGACTCATGCCCATTTTACATGCAAAGTCAAACAATATAACACAAATGTGAAATATGTACTCACATTCCTCTGAGCCGCACAATTTCAAGACCATCACAAAGACGAGGGAAGCTCTCCTCCAACAAAGAATGGATCTTCTTGTTTCAGTCGAAGGCATATTGCATGCTAAAGAATACTCTCTGAAAATGTAGCCAAGCACTACAAACAGCTGTACACAACTTAGCTGGAAATATGAATGTTCAGTGAAACGATTGACTTCCTTCTGCGTATGCAGTATGGCGTGTGATTGCCGCTGGAGTCAATTTGAGATAATGTCAACTCTGGTGAACCGTTTTAGCGTTTCTGGAGCTTTTCTGTGGATAATCGAAATGGGATTTTGAAATAACATATATCACATACGCATGATTAGAAATAACAAAAAGCTAAGTCATGAAATAGCGTAGCGCGCGAATGACGTCAGAGTGACTATTCGATAATGTTAATTTCTGTTTGTTTGTCTGAGTTTCAGGTCTATAATATATATTTCAGGTCTGAATATAGTAACTGCGCGCAGCGCTATCACGTTTCCTGGCTATGGTCGACTGAATACCGAGACGTTCTGAGGCGTTCGTCAGGGAGGAATGATGAGAAATGCGTGAGAGGCTAATTATCGGAGAGAAACGACAGAATTTAGACCCCTTGTTGGTTTCTGAAGAGTCTCGGCTCGAATCTTGGTGGCTTAAGGAAAATGACTCTTTTGGTTTACACACTTTGCTTGGTAAGTTTTATTTAACTATCTATAGCAATACATAATGTTTATAACCTCGACAGGACGCGAAACAGTGAAAGGAAAGCTAGGAAACTGCAGGTGGAGAGCGTAACGCGTCTATCTAATTTTCATTCGAGATGTAGCCCGATAACTACGAAAGGGTAACTCCAAAATCCCGCTTAAGATGAACAGTTACTATATGGTTAGATATTTTAACGCGTGATCAACATCTATATTCTGAAACGCTAAGTGCATGATTTAAGGGCGTTGCCAAAGTCTGGTTTGCTAATCTGACTTCGCGAAGTTTCAAACCGGTGCCCTTTTAGTCTAGAAATTTTTAAGTTGAGTGAACTGCAGCGAAAGAGTGCCTGGTTAAGGCTTACATAACAACTTAATAATAATAATATATAGATTTAGCCAGGGCTAAAAGCGAAGCTCCCGTTAAGAGGGGGGCGTAAGGGTTTGCGGTATTGCGGTATTGGGTTATTTTTGGTGCGGTGTTGCGGTAATTTGTGTTTCAAAGTACGGTATTGCGGTTTTCAGAGTCCAAGCGGGTGCGGTAAGTTTAAATTTTATGTCGCGGTAGGCGGTGAAAAAGTCGTTGCGTCGCGGTGATCTGCTTCTTTTTCATGACAAGAGGATACAAATCCTAAAAGGTCTCCCTAGCTAGCCTGCGTGACCTGCGTGTCTTCCTATAGTTGCACAGTCGAGGATCGTATATTGCGCAAACAGTCCAGACAAATCGTATGGCTTGTAATCTCAGTTAATACTTTATATGATTAACGACATTGACTTTTTTTATCCAATGATACGTAAACATGTCGCGTTGTTTATAACCTCATGGACCTTGTGGAAATAGTCAGCTTGGTTAACCTCCTTAACAATCTTACTGCCACTTTCGTGCCGGTCGTCAAACAATGGCGAGGGATCCAGAGGGTCAACTAAGTGATCAGTCAGATATTCCAGCAAATAGTGAGGTCAGTGAGGTCGTTATAAATTGCGTATGGTCTAAAAATTATTACTCGTCCTTCTCGTTGTGCATGCAGGAATATGGAATGTACTAGTATTCAGTGTGTGCTTAGCCTACGTAGCATGGGGGCCCGGGGGGCGGGGATTCTTCCTTATAAGAGGCTAACGGGGATGTGCCGCTGGATGGGGTCGCATTTCCCATTGGTAACTGCGGGTTCGGTATTCGGCTAAATTGTGATGCGGTATTGCGGTATTCTCGCGCTACCATGTGCGGTACCCCCCTTACGCCCCCCTCCGTTAATAAATTCATAATTTAAATCAAACAATAAACTTGTAATCCACAGATCAGGGACTTTTGAGGCAAAGGCTGAGTGATTTTAGAGAAAAATCAGAATTTGACCGTCCAAGAGTGAAACAAATTTTACATCAAGTTATTTGTACACTGAAAAATAGCAATCATGTTCGATCACAGTAGATTAGGCCTGGAAAACAAATAGACCTATTCGTGTATTGTATTTGCATTAGCTGTAGCATCATAATGTGGCATTCAGCAGTCTCTCCAACATTGCTCCGTTAGAGAGACTATGGATAATTGGACAACCCCGAAATATAATTTTAAGAAACACACGCGCCACGATAATCCTTGGTGGCAGCCAATTTACACGTTGCATTCCTCTGTCTAAAAGAGAGGCCAAAATAAAAATCAGGCCGGATTTTTTGTGTTCGACAAGTTTAGTTTACTAGTAAATCTTGGCGACGAATCTGGTGGCGTGTAAACCAGCCTTTTAAATATACTGTTTCTCATCACGTCTCAAGTAAACAGTACACAGACCTCGGACAGAATTTGTTCTTTTTTGCCCTATTTAAACCTATAATTCTGCAGTTTTTCACAATTTTGCAAGAGAATTTGCACTCATTCAATATCCACGACGATCAAAGCAGGCGCTTCCTTTGCACAACAAATTATAGCATTGAATTATAAAACGTTTTCTGTTAGAAAAATCTGGTCCTATGTGATATGCAGGGTAATAATTATGGGCTTTTAATGAAAACGATAAAAAAAATTCCCAAAATCACTTTTCGGCCAGGCGGACGGGTTCTCACTTTTGACAGGAACCAAATTTGCAGTGCGATTAATAGAGTTACCATTTACGCTTCAACATGATAGAGAAATTGTTATGTTTAGGTTTTATTTCCCTTTATTCATTAAACTGTGTATGATTTTGTTATGTGTAATCTTTAAAAGCGAGTGATATTTACGCGCGGCGTTTTGAGTATTCCTCCATGCGATGTTTATGTTCCACTGGAAACAACCGGTGCAGCGATGAAAATTGCGAGAGGGACTACTAACAATCAATAAAATAAGTTTAATTCGTTGAAACATGTACACAGACAATAATTTTCATTCACGAAGAGAAGTATTGAGAGTAAAGTGTCTCAGAAAATCATGAGTCAGGCAAGCATAAGCTTTTTTATGTTTTAAGCCGGCTTCCCGCTGTTCGCTCTTTTTCAAGATGAACTCGAGGCAAGAAAATCGCTCAGAGCTTTATGTTTACAGCCAAAATCATAACTAAATAATCTTCGGAACCTTTTCTTTGAATTTGCGGGTCAAAAAATGTCTAAAGGCTTTTTAAACCTGATACTATTGTAGGTTAGATCATTGCTCGTGTTTTAACTTAAGCCGCATAAACCATACGCTCGACTTCTGGAAACCCCCCCAAAAAAACACATCAAAAACAATAATGGCTCAGGCTTACCAGTCGAGATGCTGCTTCTGAAGGTCATCAATTGTCCCAGAATCGTTTGAGACTTTTCAACCCTCTTACGCCTCAAGCAAGGGCAAGTGAGTAAGCTCATTTTTGAAAACGATGCCATCCGAAATCGGATTTCCAATGACTTTGACAAGCGGTGCATTTGTCAACAAAAAGCGCAATAAACAAACCAGCCACGAATTACAGGACAATCTTGATAGCAGCTGTATTTCATTTTGTACACCAAGTGGAAAAAGACAGTTTAAAACATCACAAGATGACACAAAACTCTGTCAGCTCCAGCTATCAGTAAGCAAGTTTCCAGACGCTGCATAAATTTTCCGCATAAACTCACCTGTCAAATTTTGACCAATCAGAACATAAAAATTGGACGTAGTGCGTGATCAACGCGTGACAGTGAGAAAAGTCAAAAGCGATTGCCTTCCCTGCATGTAAATGTAAAGCCGGTTGAATTTTCGTGTCCGAGATCAGTTCGAAATCAACATTTTAAAAGTGCGGCTCATGAAACACGACTTATTTCATATGCATTTAAAAAAAATTGAACTTGAGCCTGCGATCATTTGAAAAGTAGCAACTTGTCAGCGGATACCTTCAAAATATTACTCGAACTCAGAGGGTCGATACCTGAGCCCGCGATACGGTCAGGTGATACTGGTCAGCAGAAACACTGTTTTGACAGCTGTCAATTAATCAAAACATGGATGTACAATATCAGGTTGCAGGCTCCCAAACTAGCTAGAAAGTGTGAGATTAAACATTGGTATGCCTGTGGTGCGGACGGACGGAAGGTCGGGTGGTCGGTGTACAGTCACGTACGAATTTTCTAGGATGGATAGATTTTCTATAAAGCTATGGGGCTTCGAATTGAGCCCGTGATCAAATAAAATATCAGCGCAAAACTTTAAACACTACGTGACCTCAATAGATAGAAAAATGAGCCCGCGATCCACTCAGGTGATGATGGTCAGCGTATTTTCTAGTTTGACAGCTGTCAATTAACCTTCATTAGAAAGGCGAATATATTCGAATTAACAGACTACGAGTGTGAGTAGGACATTTCCGTCCGGCATGTAGTGGAAAATGCCAGATCGTGTACCTGAGCAAACCTGAGCCCTCGTTATTAGTTTTCTGATAGTGTTCTGCACATGTCCCATTTTGACAGCTGTCAATTGACCTTAATTTGGCTTGCCAGTGTAACTTTAAACGACTGTCGGCCAACTGACAGCCTTGCCCGGCGTAGTTTCGTTTTTATGTTGAATTGGTAAGTGTGACATATTATATCAGCTTATATATAGGGGCAAAACGACTGGTCTTTTATCTGAGCCCGCGAGACGGTCATGTGATAATTGTCAGCGGATGTCTGATTTTGACAGCTGTCAATCTAATCATACTCATACGGATGGCTTACATAACTAAGAGGCTAGTCAAGTTGTGCAAGATCTATGGTAACATTTGACATCGGCTTACATGAAGTGTGTGTACGGACGGGCGGGCGTACGCTACGTCATAACCAAATTTTCTCGGATGGATAGTTTACCAAATTTTCTTACCCATGGTGCTCCGCTGCGCGCGCGCTTCGCGCGGGAGCTCCGCTATTCCGCTAATAATACTTATATAGCGCCGATATCAATATTGCTATTTTCATCAGCGCTTAAAAATAAAAATATTAAAAAAATCAAAATAAAATAAAATAACAATAATAATAACAATAATAAGTGCATAAGGTATACATGCAAAAAGTGCATGAACCTACCAAAAAGAGTAAAACAACTATGTATATAGTCATATAGTTAGTAAAACACTACTTTTTTCGCTTCCGATGAACAACAGGATTTCGCATGGAATAGACAACAAACTTAATGAAACTGATAGTGCACAAATTATCGCCTTCTTATATGCAAAAAAACGACCTATGGTTCAATGCCATAAGAGCCCGCTAAAACTAGACCTAGATCCAATTTTTCTGAGTCAAGAGGTGCTTTTCCATGGTACAATCAGCTAAGCTAAACACCGACGAAACAATATTAATTAATGGCTGGCGCAGAATATTTTGGCGAAACCACAGTTCACCCACGTGATGGCTTATGGTGTTCGACGAAACGAAACGAAACAATATTTGACCCTAGAAAGGCATATGGTATTCGACGAAACGAAACGAAACGAAACAATCTTTGACCCTCGAAAAAAGTGACGGTTGGGCAGCACTTTTCTTTTGCAATCCAATCACCGTCGTAATTGTTCTTCTGCAGCTCCTAACAATTTGGACACGATAGCAGTTTTGTTTCGCTAAATACCAACGCCGGAGGCTCAGTAATTTGACGAAGATCTCAAATTCTTTTCATAAAATATGCCCTGTCAGATAAAGCAGACACTGCTACATCAAACGGGGAAAATACACAGCTCCTAATAAACAATTCCTCTTCTTCTTTTTGTTTCGCAAAATATTAAAGAAGGCTCAGTTGGTAATTGACTAAACAATGATCTCAAACTCTTGTTCTGAAGCATGGTCTGTCCTGTAAAGCGAATATTGCCGTGTAAAACAGGGTAAATGTATTTAATTTTGGTCACGATAGTCTTCTTGCTTCGCTAAATACCAACGCCAAGGGCTTAGTTGGTAAATTATGAAAAAATGCGCTCAAATTCTTTTCATAACTGGCCTTGTTCTGAAATAGTGCCCTTTCAGTACAAGCAAACCAAGGAGGGAAAGAAGACTCGTAACCTACTGCTGACAATTCCTAATATATAGATTTAGCCAGGGCTAAAAGCGAAGCTCTCGTAATATTTATAGTTTGTTCAAACAAAATATAAAATCGTGTAATGCTAAGCGGCGAAGGCAACGCCGGAGAACGGTGAAAAAACGACAGTAGGTCTAATTAGCAAAAAGGCATCTTTGCACGTGCAGCACACTTTTTTTGTACATTTCTTTGCCATTGTTTTGCACGACTACAACGTGAAACTTCCAGAAACTTTTTTATGGACGAAATGTCGTACATGTTCTTGTTCACTTTTTTTTCACTGCCGCTCATTTTCTCCTTGCATTGGTGGCCGCTAACATTGTCACCGCCGCTACAAAATTTTCATGTTGTTCTTCGCTCTAGATCTCTGTCGCCCTTTTTCTCGCAGAGTTTCGCTGGCCTGCCGCTTTTTCTCTTTTTCTCTGTCTTTCTCTTGCTCTATATTCCAAATTTGTGGACATGACAATTAATCTAAGCTTAATACTTTAGAAAACACGGATACAGAAACAATTTTCGCTTTCCGGTTTCGTCTTTATTGACTCTTTAGCTGCCTCTGCTTTACAAGACGCGGGTGGCTAAGCGATTTCCCGCAAAAATAACCTCGAGTTGCATTTGAGTTCCCATACCTGTTGATTGAGTTATTTAACATTGGTATGCCTGTGGTGCGGACCAGGGCGGATAAAGGTTGGGCGGTGAAACGAGCGCGTCCGAGCAAAAAGGTGTGATGCAGTGGACTGGGACTCTGCTTAGATATGTCGCTTGTTTTCGACTTCGGTCAGGGATTGCGATGTGGTTTGTCCATTAGACACTGCCGCTGTCACTGAATTATGGCGGCTTGATTTGTTTTCTTGCACTTCTTCCTCGTTCCTTTGTGCTGGTACGCTGTCTCCGAGAGGCAGATGTTGCTATTTTTTGCGGGAGTTTTAGTTGGAGTAGACAAACATCTCTTTCAAAGGGTTTCTCTTATTACTTCCATGACTCTACCACTAAATTATATTTTGGTTCTACTACACGCCAATGTCGATGTTATTCCAAAACAAAAACAACTAAGTACTGTCTAAAACACGAAGGAAAATCTCATCTATGTCATCCATGGCAGAACTAAATGACAGCAGATCGTGTTTCATAACTAGATGACGTTTATTTTATAAATGCGTGCAGCTCGTGCAAGGTGAAATTATGCTAATTTCAATCACCATCATCCTTCTTCTTAATTTTGAAAAAAACATCTCATACCTCTTTCTGTTTCTTCGAAACTTCAAAATTAGTTTCCCCTCAGTTTTTACTGTTTACCTTGTTTTGTTTTAGAGAGAAAAACGGAGAAAAAACCTTACAACTAGCCTCAATAAATTTTGTTTACATCGGCGGTTGCCGGATTTGCGACGCATTGCGCGAATCGCCATGGCTCGTTGCACCCGAGAAGCAAAGTTTGAAGCAATACAACGCCACTATATCAAAATATATCAATCTAACTTTTTGTTATGTTATATAAAATTTATCCCCCTTTAACATATGTAAAAATTGAGGTTAAGAAGTGTTCAGCTTTTGCAAACGAAACGGCGAAAGACGATTAGGTGATATTTAGTGGAAGAAGGAGGTATTCAACACTTACAAATTAAACTCAAATTTTGGCATTACACGACCAACAAGTTTTACTTAAAGGCATACAGACACAAACATATGAAACTGTTTATTGATATTGTTATGAAACGAATTTATCTATTTATCATTGTAGCCTGAAATTACAGAAAGAAAATAGGATTTCCGGTTTGCAAAAAGGAAAATTTCGCCGGCCTTCAAGCGCACCGGGAGCGCTGAAAGAGCGCTCGTGCCAGTCCTACTCCGCATTACACATTAAATGAAGAGCGGAGCGCTCGTTTCACCGCCCAACATTTATCCGCCCTGGTGCGGACGGACGGTCGGGCGTACGGTCACGTGATTACCAAATTTTCTCGGATGAGTAGATTACCACATTTTCTTACCCATGGTGCTCCGCTGCGCGCGCTTCGCGCGAGAGGTTCGCTACCATTGTCAGATATTTTAGGAAAACTAAACGCCTTTTTCATGAAATTGGTTAATTATTATTATTAATTATTTTCTGTTTTGCAGCAATCGAAACATCTCTTTTATGCACTAGTCAATTGAAATCCCACCCCCGACCCCCGGGATAGGGCGGGGAAGTAATGCGTCAATGCCGGGGAGTTTTTCTCGCGGTCGTGATGCTTCCTTAGCGGCAACACGCACAAGTTTCCCGCCAAAAGAGATACACGTGACAGGAGATAGAAAGCATCACGCATTCTTCCAGGCAGAACTGGCCAGCAGCTCATCAAAATATAATTAGTATGTCACCGGCGTTCTCCACGATTGAAGTCAGTAGGGCTCACTGTAATCTAAAGCAGTTTAAAACTTACACGATGGGATGAGATGGGTAAAAAGTTTAATTTCAGTTTCGAGTGTTTATATTGTTTACATGAATATGTCATGTACATTGAATTTTTTATTATTGCTAGTGGTTCATTTCACAAGTTACAGATTTCCATTTCGAAAATTAAATTACAGAATTAAACAATTTCAGTACTTGTTTCGTTTCCTTTCATCCAATACCATAAGCCCCACGCGATCACGTACCTGTCAACACCATACGGAAATCACACAATCACACACTTTCGCGGCACTGATAAGACTATCCACAACCACGCATAATCTTCTCACGTTCAACACAAGCGAAATATCATCGAATAATTCGTATAACGCGGAAAAACTCAGCCTACTGGCAAATAAACACCTCTGGACTTTTCTCTTACTCTCGTCTTATTCAAGTTGCCGGATGTAGAGTCACACACGGTCGGCGGGGACCACCTTAGCCTTGTTTTCACACCAGAAAACAAAAGGTCTTGGCCCGGGTCAAAGTTCACCTCCGATTTTGCTCTCACCTAATTCATTTGAGTTCTAAGAGCCTGTTCCCGAGGCCAAAGACTTAGTGGTCACCTTAAAAAGCGAACAATATCGTACCTTTCTGTCTCAGCCCGGATCAGGGTGATTGATCCATTTAGCCAAATGAAACGAGAATACAATACGATATTAGACGATGCAGACTCTGCGAATCGTAATAACTTTGTCCCATCTCAGAGCTTTACATGATGCTCTCCGGGAAACTTTTCTCAAGGTGACCAATATCTAACAATAAACTGCTAAACGGTACCGAAACCAGCATTAGGCGCGCACTGATTTAAAATAACTGTCACTTGTATTAAAGAGAGAATTGTGGGTAGGAAAAAAATGGGAGGGAGGGAGGAAGGGCAAGATAGTAATTCTGTCTACATCTGCTTCTACACAAATCCAGGAGCCGATTCGGCCCCTGACAAATCTCTAACCATAAAACTAGCAAAAAAAAAAAAAAAATAAGCAAACAACACAGTAAACAAGCTGTTAGACAGGAGAAGTTGAGAATAATTACAAAATGTTTCCTGACCCGGTTTTCATAACTCCAGGTAGATTTACGTATCAGGAAATGGTATATTTTACCGACCTGAATTTGCCCATTAACGTTAAAACAATAGACCCTCTGTTCCGGGTGATACCTGCCCAGACCAAGCCGAAGCTTGTTTGAATAACTGAAACCTAAAAAATGCGTACCAGGGGGGTGGGGAGTACTACATTGTGCTGTTAAGAATGAAATTTCACTGGGGTACCGACGGGAGAAGTTGTAACAGTCCGTCCGGAGTAGTCTGCGTTGCTGCCGGCCCAAGCATCGCCTAAACTATTTCTCTATATACAAAAGGTTTAGAGCGCCTGCCACGCAGACAAGTCCGGAGCTGAGAGCAGTGTTTTACTTGATTTGGTTTTTTATCGACATGTTCGTCTACAAATTTGTTTTTGTTTCACGTTCTTAATCTCACATCTATAAGCATCGAGGCAGTGCACTTAACCTTTTTATGTTTAAGTTTTAACCTTTTTTGAGTTTAGAAGTTAAGCTCATTTTTTCACTGATTAGACTGCAAAATAATCCGCAGTGGCTCCCGCAATCATCCTTTTGTCGTCGCCCAAAATGACTGGGTTCATTCCGGATACAAAATAAATCGCGGCACCCAGATAATTTTATGTCGGTCCTTCGCAGCTCTTCGCGCGTTGCTAAGAGCCTTCCTAAAGGGAAAAGAAGAAATTGTTTTGCATTCTGTGCGCTACCGAAATCTATACACTGTATTGCAAGCATTGTTATTACACTGATTATTTCTTTTTTTACATCGGCAAGATGTCCGCACATTACTGTTTTCTGCTTCAGGATCTTTAAAACACATTCAAAAGCATTGAGGTTAAGCCTCAGTATTTTAGGTCGATAGTTTAAGACATTGTTTTGCAGTTTTAGAACTCATTTTTAAACCTTATTTCAAATGTTTATAAAATATACCATGCTAATATATAGATTTAGCCAGGGCTAAAAGCGAAGCTCCCATTAATAAATTTATAGTTTAAATCAAGCAATAAATTTGTAATCCACAAATCAGTTAACTTAAGGGCACATTCATTTGACTTTTGAGGGAAGGGCTAAGTGGTTTTAGAGTGAAACATCTCATATCGGGTTGATAGCCTTATATGTACACCCAAAAATAGCAATCATCTTCAATCACATTCAAGAGCCATAATGGCTCTTGATCACAATAGATTAGGCCTGGAAAACACATTCTCAGAAAACAACTCAGGCTGAATTATTTGCGTTCGACAAGTTTACTTTACAAACTTGCCAACAAATCTGGGGGTGTGTAAACCAACCTTTTATAGTTTTTATACATCACATCTGAAGTGAAACAGTACCATTTATCATACAGACCTCGGACGGAATGCAGTATTTCACAATTTGTCAAGACAAATTGCACTCAGTCAATATTTAGGACGATCAATCGTGAGCTTTTAGCGAAACCGTTCAAAACATTTCCCAAATCACCTTTACGGCCAGCCGGTTCTTACTTTTGACATGCGCCAAATTAATTTTGCAGTGCGAACTGTGAAGAGTGTTTGAATGAACATTGATAGAGTTACGCTTCAACAGAATAAAGAATTTATTATGCTTATTCTTTATTTAATGGTTTTATAACGATGTGTAATCTTAAAAAGCGTTTGATACGTGCGACATTTTGAGTACTCTTGCAAGCGATGTTCATGAACGACTGAAAACAAAGGGCACAGCGATTAAAATTGCAAGAAAGAGTACTAACAATCAATAAAAGAGATATAACTCACTGAAAAATTTACAGAGACAATAATTTTCATTCACGAAGACAAGTATTAAAGTGTCTCTAAAAATCCTGAGTCTTTAAGCTTAAAGCTTAGTTTATGTTTTAAGCCAGCCTGCCGGTGTTTGCTTTTTTCAAAGATGAATTCGAGGCAAGAAAATCGCTAAAAGTTTTCTTTCTACCGCCAATTTTATAACTAAATATTCTTCAGGCCCCAGTTGTTCAAAAGTTGGATAGCGCTATCCATCGGATAAATCACAATCTACTGGATAAGTATTAGGGAAACCAATTACACTATCCAATGGATAGCGATTTATCCGGTGGATAGCGCTATCCACCTTCTGAACAACTGGGGCCAGAACGTTTTCTTTCCATTTTCCGTGAGAAAATATATCTAAAGGCTTTGTAAAGTTCTGTAAGCTTACATCAAACCTGATACAAGGTCAGATCATTATCTCAAATATTATAAACGTGCATAAACTTGCCACATAAAGTGTGCTCGACTTCATGAAATTAGATATAAAAAAACATCAAATACAATAATTACTCAGGCTCACCATTCGAGATGCAGCTCCTAAAAGCTATCAAGCAAGGCCAGAATCGCTTGAGACTTTTAAACCCTCTTTCGCATCTAGCAAGGTGAAAAACGAAAACCGGATGCCATGAAAAAACTCTGTCAGCTTCAGCTGTCAAAGCAAACAAGTTTCAAGATGCTGCATAAATTTTCCGCATGAACTCACCTGTCAAATTTTGACCAATCAGAGCATAAAAACTGGACGACTGGACGTAGAGCGTGACTAACGCGTGACCATGGTAAGAAAAGGTCTTTCCCGTCTGTATTTTTAAATAACTGGGTGAATTTCCGCGTCCGAGCTCAGTTTGAAATCAAAATCTTAGTAGTGCGGAGCCATAGTGACATAAACACAACATATTTCATATGCATTTTTAAAAAAATACACTTAAGCCTACGATCATTTGAAAACTAGTAACTAGTCGGCGGATAACTTCCAAAAAATACTCGACTTCGATGGGTCGACACCTGAGTCCGCGGTCGAATGATACTGGTCAGCGGATACCCTGGGCTCCCAAACTAGATAGAAATTGTGAGAGTAAACATTGGTTTCCCTGTGGTGCGGTCGGACGGTCGGTGGTCGGTGTACGGTCACGCGATTACCAAATTTTCTGGGATGGGTAGATTTAGTTAGCTATAGGGCTTCGCGCGCCCTCGTGGGCAGAGCCCCATAGCTAAGTAAATCTATCCATCGTAGAAAATTTGGTAATCACGTTACTGTACACCGACCGCCCGCCAAGGTTGTTTATATGCTCAAACTTTCAAACTTACAACACTCGGGATTTTTTAGAGACACTTTAATCTCAATACTGAATGAAAATTGTTGTCTCTGTAAATGTTTCACCGAATTTTATTTCTTTTATTGATTGCTTGTAGCCGGTCTCTTACAATTTTTTTTTAAATCGCTTTGCCGGTTGTTTTTAGTTGAACTTGAACATCAGGGGTACTCAAAATGCCGCGCGTATCAAACGCTTTTAAAGATTACACATAATAAAACCATTAAATGAAGAATTAAAATTATAAATTCTTTATTATGTTGTTCGAATATTTGACAGCTCGCACTGCAAATTTGGCGCTTGTCAAAAGTAAGAACTGAATGGCTGTATAGGTGATGTTAGAAATTTTTCGCCGTTTTCGAAGAAAGCCCTTTATGCCCTGCATACCCCATAGGAGCAGGTTGCTCTTACTGAACAGTCCCGACATTATGGAATTCTCTTCATGAAAACGTTTTAAAATAAGGTCAATTCCGTAATTTTTTTTGCAAAGGAAACGCGTACTTTGATCGTCCTGATTATTGAAAGAGTGCTAACAATTTGTCCTGGAAAATTGTGAAAAACCTCATTCTGTCCGAGGTATGTAAGGTTACTAAAAAACAGCGCCTCATAATACTGTTTATCTCAGACGTGATGTATAAAAAGTACACATGTCTGGCTTACACGTCACTAGTTTGTTGGCAAGATTTTGTAAATTAGTCTTGTCGAACAAAAAATTCGGCTTGATTTTTTATTTTGGCCTACCTTTTAGACAAAGGAATGCAACCTTTTATTTACAATGAGTAAACTGGCTTATCTACTGTGATCAAGAACCATTATGGCTCTTGACTCATCGAAGATGATTGCTATAGTTTGGGTGTACATATAAGGCTTTTAACTCAATGCCAGATTTGTTTCACTCTTGGACTGTTTGCAAATTATTTTTCTTCAAAATAATTTAACCTTTCCCTCAAATGTCACATGAATGTGTTTGATTTAAATTATAAATTCATTTATGGGAGCTTCGCTCTTAGCCTTGGCTTATTAAATTGACTTCGGGTTGCAATAACCGATCAAGAGTGGAGAAGTACTGATGAAAATGTGAAAAATTTGTTAGCTACCAGCCTAGGAATTGTTACGCAGTAACTAAGATAATGCACAAATCTCTGAGCCGGCCCTAAACTAATGCCAATTACTCTCCCTTATGGTGGCTCGACCGGATTTTTTGGGGGGAATACCTCCCAAGTTTGATCATTAACTGCGTCGGCATGAGTAAAGATATGGGAAAAACATTGAACATTGAAAACAGGGAAGGCTTTTAAATGGGGCCTCAAATGTAACCAATTTTCCCCTCAGATTTTGTGTTTACGAGTGAGCGTCCTCATTATTCGCTGGCATTGTTTTCAAGTTCATATGCACGTGCACATTTAGCAAAAGAACTAAATTTGCATCAAAAAGAACTCTCGATTACTTTCTGAAGAAATAACCGGAACATGCTAATAACTGGCTTGTGTCACAGATAGCAGTGAGAGCCGAAAGGCTGAACGCCACGGCTCATCGTGTAGAATGCAATACTTAATTATCTTACTCGGGTTATAACATTACAGAAACTCTTACAAAGAGTTGCTGTGATGTTATAATATATCACTAATTTCTTTCCCCGGTTATTCCGGAGATTTTTTCGGAAAGTAACCGAAATTTGATGCAAATTGTATCTTTTTGCTAAATGTGCACGTGCATATGAACTTGAAAACAATGCCAGTGAATAATGAGGACGCTCACTTATAAACACAACATCTTGGGGGAAAATTGGTTATATTTGAGGCCCTATTTAAAAGCCTTCCCTGTTTTCAATGTTCTTGAAACTTGCAGGGTATATGTACTTGCTGCGTTTTTTATACCTTCTTTTAACATGTTGAGCGGTTATTTTTATGTTTCACTCAATTTTGAAGAAAAAGAAGTGAACGAACATAAATAACTGAAAAATGTGTCGATGCAACTGTTCGTTACTCGTCTGCTGTTCAGTAATATGCAGGCCAACTCTTTTCTTCGTTGGTTTTTACTACTGCAGATTTGTTGTCTGTTCTGTTGTTGTGCAACCAGTCAAAACCAGTTTTCCTCACTTTCTGATGTGACAGAGGCCTTGCGTAAAGTAAACATCGATCTGGTCAACAGCCAGCTGAACAGTTCAGGAGTACAACATTGTGATGTGACGATTGCGGGGGTAAGGGTTTCTCTCGAATTTCCTTGGCCGCTGGACAAAAATGGAATCATGCAGTTGCCTAGCAACCAGAGACTGCCAATACCAGATGTAGGTGACTTTGCCAGGCAACTATGGCGTCAGGTGGGAATTAATGGTTTATTACCTCCTTTGCAGTTAGTCGGGCTTGGTAACTACGGTCTCTCCATGGAGACTTTCCTGCTATCATTTCAGGCGGGAGACATATCGGAGGTTCAAATAACTTTCAACATTCCCGGATGGGATGCTTTGCATCAATTTAAATTCAAAATTGTCCAACCTAAACTGCACATCAAATTGGATTTCCTAAGACGACAAGCTGATGTCAAAGCCAAAGGTTTCTTGGTATCATTGAATTACGTGGAATCCAAATTGAAAAACAGCGGATTGCCGATTGAATTAATTTTTCCAAACAACCTAGATGGCTCTATGGAAATCATTGTCGCTGATAAGAGTGCTATTGTCGAATTCAACTCTCTAATACCACTGCTTTCCTCGTTTATGAATATTAAGTCCTTGGAAGCAATCAGTCGCATTTCTCAAAACATCACTTTTCCAATGTTACATTTGCGCTTAGCTGCTGGGCTTTCTAACATCTCCATTGCTAACGTGACAATGGTTTCAACACGACCCTTTTTAGTCCTAGGAAAAGTGATCATAAGCACTGCAACGTTAGAGTTGACAGAAAATGGAAGCTCGTTTCATGCCAGTATCAACATCTGCGGAGAAGACATATCGGTTAATATGCGTAATGATAGAGACGGACAGTATCTAATCCTCGAGGCAGCGGGAGAAGAAAAGGAACGGTCTACAGCAATAACTGTTGATGCTTTCCTTTCTTGCTTCGAGGACTTAAAAGAGCGCCGACCAGACATCAATTTCATGCGAATGAACAATTCTTCTTACGCATTCGGTCTCAAACAATTCTGCATTAGGTATAAAATGAGACCAAACTTGCAGCTAGCTGACATTATTGTCCTCTTTCAACTTCCAAGTGATTGGAACGTCTTCAAAGGAGCATTCCTATCGACACAGCTACTTAATTCAACACTAAGCGCTAAAATTACCCTCTCTCGTCATAATTCACTCGCAGATATAAAGGCAGAGATTTTTGGCCAAGCAATCATTGGACATCCACCATTGATAGAGTTTCCTTTTTTGATTGAAGTCCCAACTAAAGCCAGGCCCATATCACTGACTCTTCAAGATACAAAAACGATAAGCGTTGATTTTAAAACGTTGTCAAAGCTAGGAAGGCTAAGTGGTGCTTTTCCTTCTTTTCTGAACACGCTACTTACACAGCTTCTAATCAGGAAACTGAAACTGGAATTTTCCTCAATGCTTACTGGCGCATTCACAATAACCACTCTGCATGTTGAAACTCCGCCGAAAACAGTATGGAACTTTCCATTTTTTTACCTCGGGAATATCAAAATATTTCACACGGTGAATCACACTCTTGTTAGTGGTGAAATCAACCTTGGAAATGTGAGCTTGCCATGCCGACTTGACTGGCCGCTGACAGGTGGAGACCCAGTAATAGAACTCCGAAATTCTGCGATGATAGGAGTATCGTCATTTGTCCAGCAAGTTTATCAAGCGTTTTTTGGAAGAGAGAAAATCAAGGACATTTCTAGAGGTTTGAAAAGAAGCAAACTATCAGTCATATCTAGCTTTACCCTTGAAAAGGCCTCATTTCAATTATCCAGAAATCTTTCACTTCAAAAAGCATCATTTAAAGGAGCTATTGGGATGTATTCATGGGAACTTCTGAACGATTTCTTTGGCGTTAGAGATATTTCTATTTCGATTGACATCGACGTCGGAAAGCCTTTCGCCCTTTCTATCCAAGGAACAATCATTTTGGTCGAGGGAAGCGTTAGCATGCCTTTCCAGCTGAACGTTCCCTTCTCAAGAAACCAGTCACTAGAAATCAGCCTTCCGGAAAGCGCACGACCACGTATTTCTTTCCGAAATCTTACTGGAATATTATTTTCGGCAACAGGAAGCAAGTTTCCCTCCACCCTTGGATCGTATCTTCCAGAGTTAGTTCTCCAAAAACAGATTATTTCCTTCGATGAAAAGCTAACGATATTCGAAATTAATGCACTTCAGGCTGTCCTGAGCACCCCATGGGATCTTGGGGGCATTGGAGCTCTTACCATTGGGAATGTTACAGTCTCTATGAACCCGCACCAGTTTACGTTGAGGGGAAGTCTTTCGCTTGGTAATACAGTATTGGAGCTTAAACTGACAAACTCTCCCGATGGACAAGTGTTTAGTCTAAATCACCCAATAGAAGTCAAAGGGCTGAATGATCTAATAACAGATGCCTTGAAAAAGATGTTGCCAGGAGTAAAAAGTTTACCGGATGTTGATCTGTTAGGCCTAAATATCGCTGACAAATCCTCAGTACAGTTTGCGGAAGTACAGTTCTCAAATAATTTTGATTTTCTCCAATCCTTTGCCCTTAAAATAAGGCTCTCCAATTCTTGGTCGTTTTTCCAGTCAACCTTTTCATTGCTCGCTCCTACCATGAACTTACACGTTAACGATCTCAGTGACATTCCAAGTTACAAGCTCGACATATCTGGCACTATAGAGTTTGTAAACGGAAAAAACCTAATAGTGTTTCCACTTGAATGCAACATCCCAGAATCACAGAACTCTATGATCACACTGAAATTGCAAAACAAAGTGGTTTTTAATCTCTCAAATATTGCAGCGTTACCGTTGGTCGGTAAACTGATTCCACCTTCTCTACTAACACCAATTTCAGATATCATTGGAGACGTTCAACTTTGGCCATTAAGAGGAGACTTCGAACCTACAACAGCACGTTTGGAGTCATTAAACTTAACAGTAACTGCTCTCAAACACTGGCAACTGAAAGGCTTTCCACTGGCGTTTCAAAATATTACCTTAGAACTGAGAGTCGGCCAAAACGTTCACGCAACTCTACAAGGAATTATTGTCTTAAACGCTAAGCCAATTTTTGTGCGAATGCCATTCCCACCAGATATACCGAACGTTCCTGAATTGAAACTGACATTCCCAGGATTTCCAGAGATAACGTTGGCAGAAATAGGTTTACAACTTGTAGGTGGCTTTGGCTTAGAAAACCTTTTCCCGCCAGTTTTTGGTAAACTGAAAATTTCAATGAAGGTTTTGAACTTACGCCTGTTACCACCTCTGAGGCAGTTGAAGATCCAAAGCTTCCGGATGAGCTTTTCACTAAAAGACCAAGTCATCATTATTGATAACTGGTTGCGTATATCTGACATAACGGCTGACCTGAGTGTGGCAACAGCCAATAAAGTGAGCGTCGCTGGGCGATTGGCATGTCTCATGACGCTTGGAAAAGGGGACAATGTCCTTCAAATTCAAGGGGTCCTATCAATGCCTCATTACTCTTCTCAAGCGTGGGAACTTAACATCCTCCCGCAGCAAACGGATCTTTCAGCAGCTAATATTGTTGCATTGACTGGTGGTGGATTTGATTTGAAGGCGCTGTTTCCTGACGACATTCTATCAAAAGCAGACAAGTTTTTATTGAAGCACTTTAAGGCCGCTTTCAATCCCAACCCTCGTTTTCAAATATTCAACATAACATGCGCTTTGGAGGCAAACCTTAGTGACGTCTCGCTTCCCCTTGGAATAAGAATTCAGCGTATTTACATAAAGCTGTTTATTGAGGACGCTTTCACTGCCAAGCAGTCCGTCAAGATCACAATATATGTCGTGATTAGCCTTGGCAAGGCACTAGTTCAGACAGTTCTCGCTGTGTACAAGGACTCCGTTGTTCTAGGTATCGAAAACCTTAAGGAGCAACCATTAACTTTATCAGACTTGGCAACTCTGATCGGTGGCGATCAGCTGCTTAACATTGTCCCTGGCGCCTTTTTGAACTTCAATAAAGTGACTTTGAACAGCTTGAGCATCACATTCAGAAAACCTCAATTTGATGTACTCAATGCCACTGTTCAATGTGATCTCAATGGTTTTGATGTCGGTTTTAGTTTTCCTCTTCCAGTGCCTGACCCATCCAATAACTTAAAAGCAAGACTTACAGTTCAATATTTGAAACTCGACTTAAAACAAAACAAGGACTGGGAGCTTAGCGCAGCAATGAAAGCATCGTTCACCGGAATTCCGTTAGAGAAACACTTCAGTGACCTTGAAGGATTAGTAATTGTGACGTCACGATCTGCCATAATTACTCTTAAGAAGAAACTCCTTGACACCAAAGTTGATATGAAACTTGCTGGCATAGACTGCAACTTGAACATCAAGTTTTCAGATCCAGAAATTATATTTGTTACACCACGACAGCCCAAAATTAAGGTCACCCTTGAGGTAACGGGATTCGATGTTCTTAACAAAATGTTTCCCTTTAAAGTGTTCAAGGACACATTAAAAATGTATGTCGTGATAACGGAAGAGACAGGTATATCAATTCAACTAGAAACAATACCAATTAGGGATGAACTGATACCCTGCAAGAAGGACAACGAACTTTATACCTGTGATTTTACATGGCTTTGTGAGAAACATTCTTATGTCAGATTCAAACTACCTTCTCTTGCATATACAAGAGACGGCTTCTCTGCCATCATTGACGTTCAAGGCTTGGACACGCTGTGTGTTCCTATCACACTACCTCTCTTGCGACAGTTCTTCAAGAATATCCCGTTCCTCTTTAATCTAGCCAAATCAAACATTCCTTTGTGGCCCCCTCCGAACATAATAGGCAACTTAAATAGGATGGGATGTAATATCGATAACCTACCGAAGGGCATGCAGCGATTCAAAAGTCCAGAATTTCCAAGAGAGATAACCGTAGCCCTCTCTATGTCGCAGAACGGTCCCTTAACATTAAGTCTAGAGGTTCAGAATGGAGAATCCTTAGATGTGGCAATGCCGGTGAGTCCCTTACGTGACTTGCTAGCAGTCTCCTTCAGGCGATTCTCCATCGGAACTATTTTCGGGTTGCCATTTGTTGACATTGACGCTGAAGTATATCTTTGGGATCTTAAGTTTGTAATACTTCTTTCACGCCTTCCAAGACAAACTCCACTGCTAATCAACGCGGCAAATATGGAAACACACATAATCTGCAAAGACTGCTTCTTTGTCATCCTGGGTTTTTTGCCAATTCCGATTTTCGCTGCACCCTTGTCCGTGAAATATCCGACACTCATTGATTTCCAAGCTCAATTAACAATATATCATCGAAGACCAGATTTTAAAGACTTGGGCACAATTGCCTCTCTTTTGGTTGGGCTTGTAAAGTATTACACAACGAAGGACTACTTGTTATCGATGGATGACATAAAAGCTGCAAATAGCAGTTTACTTGTCCTAAAACTGTCGCACGAAAATGACTTGACTATGATTCAGCTACCCGCGTTCTCTAGTGGAGGTAAACTAACATTGAATGTCCCGCCAATTGATGGTAAGAAGTTTCTCATTGGCTGGTTGAATTTCATGAAAACGTTTGAACTTAAATGGCTGCTACAGATTGTTCCCCTCAATTATCGTGTTTTGGACGTTGCATTCAATATCGGTCCTTTTAGATGGCCTTTGCTAAAATTTGCAGCTTCATCGCCGGAGGAGCTAAAGAAAAACAAAGATATCTGGCCGTATCCCGTGAAGGAGAATGGAGACGATGCATTGTTAAAGGCGTCCGCTGATTTAATTCTTCTCTCTGCTGACGTTGTTTTTCGATTAAAAAACTTTGGAAATGCTGGTCTGTCCATGCGTTTGAACGCTGGTATAAGTAGGGTTGTAAAGATTAGCTTTGACGCCGCCGCACAAATCAACTTGGTGGACTTTTCCAACCCCATGCTAATTTCTGCAAAAGCTCACCTAAAACTTTTTGATGTACCACTCCTTAGAGGTGAGGTGACTGTTACCAAAGACACGATAGTGGTATTCGGGGAGATGAAATTTAACTTTCTGGGCGTCGTTAAATTCGGTGGAATGGTAAGAGCTGTCTTTGGTCCTGGCCTTGTATTTGTACTAGATGGTGCAGTAGATCTTCAGTTTGTGGGTGTGCAATTATCTAGTGGCCACCTTTACATAAAGGAAGTTCCCTCCAGCTCGTTGGTACGCGCATCATCTCGATTCATGGGGTCCAAACTAAACATTGTGATTAGAAGACGTGGTCTTTCTATTGCCATTGAAGCACAGGCGAAAATAGCCGTTGGTCTACAAGTTGAACTAGGCAAAATAAAAGTCTTTGGAAGGGACTTGGGAAGAATTGTTTTGAGCAGTGGCTTTGATTGTGATGTGAGGATTTCATTTCCTGGACGAAGCGCGTTGAAGATTTCATTTCATTTTCTGAGAATGAAAATAGATCTTCCTTCATTAACAATTGATGTACAAGATGCAAGACCTGAGAGAATTCCTCCACTTTTAATAGATCATGTTAAGAATAAAGCGCCTACTTTGATAATAGATCTGTTCCAAAAGGATCCTCGTTTGATATTAAAAGCATTTATAGAAGGACTTACGAACTTTGTTGGCAACGCGGGGGAATTCGTCAAAGACTTGCTAAAAATGGGCTTGAACCTAGGAGGAGAGCTAGTAAAGGACGTTGGCAGATTCCTCAAAAACCTCGCTGACTCCGCGAAGGCATTAGCCCAAGCAGCTGAACAGGCTGTTCAAGTTGCTGCACAGGCGGCTAAGGCTGTAAGAGAGGTGGCTACGAAAGCTGTAGAAGAGGCTAAAAAGGCCGTTGAACAGGTTTCAAAAGTGGCAGAGAAAGCCAAAAGACAATTTAAAGAGGCTGGAAAAGCTTTGATACAAGCTGCAGGAAAGGTGATACGTCTTAAAAATGCTGTTAAAGAGGCGAAAATGGTCCTCAAAAACATCTCGAAGGCACTTAAAAACGTCGTTAATAGAATCGGTCAGATAGCCTCGAAAATAGCGGACGAAATTGCTAAAGGTCTTCGTAATCTTGCTGGAAAGGTGACCAAAACTGTTAAAGGATGGTTTGGAAAACGTTCAATATATCGACGTGATGCCCTTACCGATAAAAAGAGAGATAAAGAAAGGGAAAAAAAGAACCTCCAAAAAGATCAAAGCAATCAGAAAACTCGTGTCAGGCAAAAGGAACGAGAGCTTGAAAGTGCACACAAAAGAGAACAGATAAAGAAAGCCTTGTATGAAGATGCGCGCAAGGAGGCACTCCGTTCAACAGAAAACCTCAAAAAGACTTTGAAAAATAAAACCGATAAGATGGCACACTTAGATGACATCCTCAAAAAGGGAAAGTGCGTGACTGGTGAGCATAACTGTCACCTGAATGCAACCTGTCTCCGCTCAGGACCAGAAGGACAATCATTCAAATGTATATGTAGACGTGGGTGGGTAGGAGATGGTGTCTTTTGTGAGCGGCCCATTAAAAGTGTTGCAGTTATGTCGGATAGTCCAAAAGCAGTAGGAGAAGCAGTTTCGTTTTCCTCTTTCATCCTATCAGGAACAAATGCTAAATATAGATACAGTTTTAACAGAGCATTTAGTGAATACGGTGTCGCGTCATACACTTTTAATTCACCAGGAGTACATGTGGTAAATGTATTTGCAAAAAACAACGTAAGTAGTGTCTCAACAAGTGAAATAGTCATCGTTCAAGTGCCGGTATCCAATGTTAAGCTTCAAATAAGTGGAGATCGTAGAGCATGCCGTGCTGTAAATCTTAATCCCTCAGCCAGTGGGACAAATGTCTCATTTACTATTGATTTTGGAGATAACACTTCACTTACCAATGTGAGAAGTCTAGTAGGGCATCATTATCGACAACCAGGAGAATTCATTGTAAATGTAACGGCTTCGAATTTTGCAAGCAGCATTAGTGGGACATTTTTGGTGAACATTTCCTCAACCCCTTGTGATCTACTCTATTGTGACATGTGGTTACTAGAGAGGGCGTTTCCAGGGAAGAAATTATCTGAAATCACGTCATTGGCATGGTTTTTTACGCAGTCCTCGTTTTTTGGAAATAGGGAGATTCGACTTAATAAGATTTGGAAATACCTGGCATTGATGTACCCATTGTCCTATTCAGTGTTTGAGAAAGCTAGTGCAGAGATAAAATTAGGGGATAGGAGATTACAGTACAGCTTCAGAGGATCATACATTGAAATCGATGCTATTTTGGCTGGGATACTGGCATCGCGCCTAACGTTACCAAGTGGAAATAAACCCTCGCCATTTCTTCCACACATTTCAAAACCACTGGAAACATTCACCTGGATTGCATCTGTACTAATCGACACGACCGACTTCTTAAGCACTTGGAATACTTCAGTAGAAAGTACAACATTGTGTCAGGACAGACTTTCAACATCAACAGTTAATAGTGCAGTTGATGGTTACGTTTTGGGTTTAGCGATTACAAATTCATCGGGCAGTGAAAAGCTGTCAAATGTTTTATTCGACTACTATTGTCCTTCAAATAATGATGTGAAATACAGTTGGAAAACCAGGTACCAGGTATTCTATAACGTTTTCAAATCAATGAAAAATGGTGAACCCCTGACCATGGTGGTAAATTCTTCACTGTTATTTAACCACATAGCGAGCCGGGAGAACTTTGTGTCACCCATACGATCACTTTGCCTCGGCTATTTTTGGAACGTAACAAGGTCCATTCTGAAAAATCCAGATGACATGGTGAATAAAAGCGTGGCGTTATTGGACTCTGCATACCCCCACGCGTGCAACCTGAATCAGAATTGCTCTCAATGTGTCTTGCAACCAGGATGCGGATGGTGTAAAGGTGAAAAAAGTGGTTTTTGCACCGCTGGCCTATCACGTGGACCAACATCAACGGCTTCTTGTAGTCCAACGGAATGGTACCATGGAACTTGTACGTCAACATGTCCATTACGTCACGGTAGGTTATGCAGTGGAAATGGAATATGTGAATCTGGTCGATGCAACTGTTTTTTGGGATTTCATGGGAAAGATTGTTCGAACAGGGGCTGTGTCTATAAGACGAAACAAAACGATACTCTACAAACAATTTCCGTTTGGTCGCACGTCGATGTCGTTAATATTCAAAAGGCCAACTCTGGACTTTTGAGACTTTTTACTAGAGCAGTCAATTCACTTGTGACGGTTCCAATGTCTAATCAAAATTACAAATGTATTAACGATAGTGAAATGTTAAAGTTTCATCCGCTATTCCCCAGAATGCTTCGCCTTTCGAGGAGCGAAGCAGGACTGGACAGCTTCTGTGGCCTCTTTGAGTCAATAGCTCCCGAAAGTGAGTCCCCATCTGCCTGTAAAGGACGCGCAAGTAGAGTACGATGTTTGGAATCTGGCAAATGTTCCTGGAATATTCGGGAACCATGCTCTGGAATGATATTGGAAGGCTGTTTCAAGTTAACGCAATGGGTTGATCTGCTTGTTCAGAAATCTGATGTTATTTATTCGCCGATACCTGGCAACGTTAAAATAGAAAAGGACGCCGTTAAAATCACTGGCTGGCCTGAGAGTTTGTGGGAAGGCTATACCGTAACAATCTCTCATTTGAGACCCTATAATATCACCACTGTGCAGAGCGGTCAAAAAATTGGGAAAACCTTGCCACGGGTTTCAATTCTTCCAGCGTTTGTGAGCGTACAAGTCAAACACGATGGCGTATATAAAGATCCCATGGCATTCCTACTTCCCTGCAGCCCAGGCTGCTCTCAAGTGCTTCATTTCTACAATGGGTTGTGCGACCAAGCATGTAACACAGACGCATGTAATCACGACAACGGAGAATGCATATCCATTTATTTCAACCAATCGGATTACGCACTAGAGCCAAAGAGTTTTCATGATTTGTATTCTCCGGCTTCTTTAAGGACATTGTTCCATTTACAGAAAATAACTGGAGAGAAAAATCTGGAAGTTGCACGTGGGCCACTCAGTGTCTTTTCTATTGCTAAATGGATTGTTGTGGAAACACTCAACACATCTGACTTTTATTCTTATCTTGTATATAGAAGTCAAAGGAGTCGCTTGATCAAATTCATTAACCATTTGATAGCACTGAACACATCGCTGGAGCAGATGACTCTGTTAACGGCACAGAAGTTGACTGAACTTGGAGTACATAACGTGTCTCCGTATAGTAGATGTGGTTCTGACTACGATATTGTAGACATTAAAACATCGTCTCTGCGAAATCAAACGAACTTTCAAATTGGATTGAATAAGCTTATGTCTGCTCAGATTGTAGATATGACACTGGGTTCAAATTACACCAAATCGCAAGAACCGTATCTTCACCTAGTAATACCGCGTAATGCTGTCAGTTACCGATGGTTGAATCATTTTGATCCAACTCTGAACGTTGAGAGCACTTGCGACTCACTGACTTCGTGTTCGGGACATGGTATTTGTTTGACCAATGGCAATTGCAAATGCGACAACTTTTACATGGGAAGAAAATGTCAATTTAATACCTGTCCCGGCAGATGTTCTGGTCACGGTACATGCATTGAGGGTGTATGTGTTTGCAGTGTAGGTTGGGAAGGAGACGATTGTTCCAAGGTAAAGTTTTGCACACTGCTCTGTCCTGAAGCATGGATAGGTGACAGCGTTTGTGACCCAGACTGTAATACTCCCGAGTGCGATGGAGACAAAGGGGACTGTCAAGACGTTTGCATTTGCCCAAAATCATGGCTTAGTGATGGCGCGTGTGATCACATGTGCAATAACAGCAATTGTGGCTACGATGGTGGTGATTGCGTCGAAGAGGAGTGCAGCTCTGGGTGTCGCTCTCAAATGTTGGGAGATGGGATATGTGATCATCAGTGTAATACAGAAATATGCGATCGGGACAAAGGAGATTGCAAAAGCCTTCCAATCTGCCCGTGCAGCTCAGTTCTTCAAGGCAACGGAATGTGTGATGATAAATGCAACATTTTGGAGTGCATGTACGACTATGGAGATTGTGCATTCCAGATTGTTGAAGGCAGTTGTCCTCAGGCGTGCTCACCTCCTATGATTGGTAATGGATTTTGTGACTTGTCGTGTAATTTATCTGCTTGTAACTTTGATGGCGGAGATTGTACAATTTCGACGAGCTCAATTGATTCATACTCTGAAGGTTGCCTTCCTACTTTTCGAGGCGACGGAGTTTGCGATTCTGTTTGCAACTTGCAGGCCTGCGGATTTGACGACGGTGACTGTCCCAAACCCGTCGTGCAAGAATGCGCACCGGAATGTGAAGTGGACATGGTAGGAGATGGAACCTGTCAGCAACAGTGTCAAATAGAGGAATGTTCATTTGACGCAAACGATTGTATGTGTGCTCCAGGATGCCTCAACTCAACTTTGGGAGATGGAATTTGCAACATCGACTGCTTTGTGGAACCTTGCAATTATGATGAAAATGACTGCATGTGCCCTCCTGAGAATTGCCCAAAGCATTTAATTGGTAATGGACATTGTGATGTTGCCTGTAACAGCAGAATATGCGACTTTGACGGTGGGGACTGTACATGTTCAGCTGGTTGTACCATTACGTCGATTCGTGACGGATCTTGCGATCCCGCTTGCGATTCAAAGCTTTGTCATTTTGATGGTTTAGATTGTGGAGGTTGTGAATCGGAGTCACATTTAAACATCTGCGACGAAAACGCTCACTGTGTTGTTGACAACAGATCGTTACCGTTTGTACGATGTCATTGTAATAGAGGATTTTATGGGGATGGATTCTCCTGTGTAAAAAGAGGAAACTGTTTTAACGGAAGTGACGTTTGCTCAAGAAATGGGAGATGTGTTGACAGTAATGGAACATTTGAGTGCTACTGCAATCCAGGCTGGGTGGGTAATGGCGTTTTCTGTGAGAATGTTGACGAGTGTAAAGAGCAAAATCATAATTGCAGCATGCACGCAAATTGTATAGATGTACCTGGAACATACAATTGCAACTGCGAAGCTGGGTGGTCAGGTGATGGCTACAACTGTACAGATATTAATGAATGTAAAATGAATTCAAATTCATGTTGTGCAAACGAAGACTGTGTAAACAGTGAGGGAAATTATTCTTGTGAATGTAAAGATGGGTGGCGAAAAAGCGAAAATTCATCCCTCTCTATACGGGAACGATGTACTACAAATCATATTAATCCATTGTGCGTTGACGTAGATGAATGTGCAGACGAAACACACAATTGTTCTTCTCAAAACGGCCAAGCAAACGCGCTTTGCACGAACACTATCGGCGGTTTTCAGTGTACCTGTACACAGGGATGGCAAGGTGATGGCTTTTATTGTAATGACATAAACGAGTGCGCTAATGGCTCCGTTTGTGGCGATAACCAATTCTGTATTAACACGGTTGGAAATTATTCATGTTCCTGCCTGGAGGGATTTACATCCACAGGCCCATCAAACGAGGACTGCAAGGACGTAGACGAGTGCGTTCTTGGTTTAGACGACTGTGATATGTTCGCGACCTGCATTAACACCAAAGGAAGTTTTACGTGTGAATGTATGCCTGGATTCGAAGACAAAGGAAGGATTTGTACGAAATATCAGTGTGGTAATGAGACGAACAATGTCACACGTTCAAGTGAGAAAAACGGCACTGTTGCTCTCCAGCAAGTCTGTTCTTGTATCGGGCAGTACATAAATACTGGAAGAACTTGCACAGACATAGATGAATGCGAACGGGATTCTTTCATTTGCCCCTCATTCGCCCCAGTTTGCCAAAATTTAATTGGCGGTTATGAATGCAAATGTGATGCCGTAGACAACTCATCTTGCGATGCAGTAAACCCTTGTGACTCTACCAATAACACTTGCAACGAAAACATGACTTGTATTTCGATTGGCATAGACCACTATTGTGTCTGTCCAGAGGGGTACACTGAAAACCAAAACGGGACAGCTTGCATTGATGTCAACGAGTGCCATAACCTTCAGTTTTATGGATCTTGTGATTCCAACGCTGATTGTGTCAATGTTGATGGAAGTTACGACTGCAAGTGCCATCGTGGTTTCTTTCAGAGTGGAGATGCTTGTTTCGAAATTGATGAATGTAAAGGAATGATTACACAGACTGTAGAAGGACAATTGGAGGAATGCAGAGCTGGTGTTTGTGCATCAACCCAAACATGTGTCTCTTACAACAGTTCAATTGCTGAAGGCAAGGCTGTTAACTCCACCTTTATTTGTGCTTGTGACGAAAGTGACAACAGGAAAATAGACTGTGTTGAGACTATTACAGAGGTTGTCCAAACTGGAGACAACGTGACAACTGTCATATCTATTCCTTGGTATTCGGTAGTAAACGTTAGTTCTCATACCATTCCCACGTACCAAAGTACCTTTACGCATAACTGCACCGACAAAGCAATGTGCAAGAACCTTGCAGGATCATACCAGTGCATTTGTCTCCATGGATATAAAAGTGATGACGGCGGATGGAGTTGCCATGACATCGATGAATGTCTCGAGAACAACACCTGTCACCCAAATGCCACTTGTTTAAATAAAGAAGGGTCCTTTGATTGTAAATGCAAACCTGGGTTTGCTGGAGACGGCCCGACCAACTGTTCTGATATCGATGAATGCTCGTTTGTAAACTGCACCAAAAACTCATTCTGCAGAAATATAGTAGGTGGTTACGTTTGTGATTGTTTGGATGGCTTTCATAAAAACGGAAGTGGGTGTGAAGATGTGGACGAATGTTCCAAAAATACCCTCAATGAATGTCACCCGAGGTCGTCTTGCTATAACTATATTGGTGGCTACAACTGCACTTGCTTCACAGGCTACTGTGGCGATGGTTTCAGATGCTCTGATGTAAATGAGTGCAGAGAGAGCTCCATTTTATGCGGGGACCATGCCTCATGTTACAACACTCTTGGATCTTACAAATGTACGTGTGACCCAGGATGGACCGGTGATGGACAAAACTGTACCAATATTGACGAGTGTGCGCTTGGTTTGCACATGTGCATTGAGAACTCCTATTGCACAGATAATGAAGGTAGTTACACCTGTTCTTGTCACAGCGGATGGAAGCGTCAGTGGTTTGAGCCATACGGTAGATGTTCCATGTGTGACGCAAACACATTTTGCTCCGGACATGGCCAATGCTTGCGAAATGGATCATGCGATTGTCTCAGCCACTACAGCGGTCGAAATTGTTCAGTATGTAATCCAAACGTCCGTTGCTCAGGCCACGGAGTTTGCGACTTCAATGGTACTTGTCATTGTGAGTATGGATGGACGAGAAGACCCTTGGACTGCAGTATCTGTTTACCAGCGGAACTTTGCAGCGGTCATGGTTTATGTAACGACAATTTGTTGACATATAAGGAACAGCCGTGTTTTTGTGATGACAGACATTTTGGTTATAACTGTAGCACAGGTACGAATAGATATTTTCCTGTATTGTGTTTTATTGCTGGTTGTATTTGTATATTTTTTATTTTTTCTCCACTTCGCTTTAATTACAAACACCTTGCATTAATTACAGAAAATTAAATAATACTAAGTAGGAGAGGGGCACATGTTGGTAGACTAATATAGTGCCCCCTAGTAAAATTGTATATTATGACAAAGAAAATAGATACAGTATAGATACAATACTTAAGACAGCAGAACAATGTAATACTATTTTGTTTTTAGCTGACAGAAAACGTGGCCATCTTGCTTGGTGACCCCTGACTATTATTGTTGGTGACACTGTTAAGATGTGTTTGGTAGTGGTCGTGTAGTTTAATAGCTTCTAACGCGTCAGTCATAGTTTCTCAGCTTCACAGTCAAAGAAGGAAAGGCGTGGCCTTACCAATGCGGAAATCGTTTCACTTAATTCTTCAGTAGATGAGCAAAGAAGACTATATATTAAAAAAATTTAGTACTTACTGAAAGTTCATGTTTATGAAATAATTTTCAGCATGTCCAGTTATAAAAGGAGAAATGTGTGGACCTCATGGTGACTGCAACCGAAATGTTACTGCATTACGTCCATGCCTTTGCCATCTCGGTTATCAGTGGAGCGATGCTTCTTCATCGTGTGAAGACACCAATGAGTGTCTTGTTGGCTCCCATGAGTGTCTGTCACCAGCCAAATGCGTGAACACACCTGGGTCGTACCGTTGCGAATGTCCTTCCCTTTTTGGATGGTCCTTTGATGGCAGAACGTGTATTGATACTGATGAGTGTCAATACCCAAATGTGTGCGACCCACAGGCGTCATGCAACAACTATCCTGGAGGATTTAATTGCAGTTGTAATATAGGATGGCGGGGACAAGGGGAACATCCTGTATGTTCTGACATTGATGAGTGCAAGGAAGGAATTGACAGGTAATGTGTTATACTGGGATTTCCTCTCGGGCTGAGTACGTGATCGCCGTCATAATGTGACAAATTTGTCAAGGACAAACCCACGTTCTTTAAGTAATCAAAGCCTCCCATCTCATTTTCAAAATGATCAAAATGCGTCACAGTATGACTTCCTTTACCATATCAGCTCACTTTAAATCTCATGAACGGTTGTTCCTAAGAGAAACCACGTTATTCTGGTTAGTTTTGTTTACGAATTCAGTTTTGTCGGTCTTAGTTTTTGGGTCTTTGGCTTCTACCTAAAAGTCAATACTGTTTGTCTTATCAAAGGTGTCCTAATCCGTCGACATGTGGCAATACCCTTGGAAGTTATTATTGTGTGTGTAATCCAGGATGGGAGAAAGTGTCAGAGTTCCAGTGTTCAGACATAAACGAGTGCAGTCGTGGAATCCACAGGTGCGATCGCAACTCTTATTGTGTTAACACAGCTGGAAGCTGGAAATGCATATGTAACAGCGGATGGTACCCAGATCCATCAAATGCTCGTCTACCAACATGCAGAGACGTGAACGAGTGTGTGGATAAGCCTAATGCTTGCCCGGTACAATCAACTTGTCTAAACTCTGCAGGCTCATATGGATGTAACTGCTTGTCTGGTTGGAGGAATCAAGGTGCGCACACTTGCGTCGATATTGATGAGTGTTCTCAAGGATCACACAGGTGCCCATCCAATTCGAGGTGTGTCAATACACAAGGCTCGTACCGTTGCAGCTGCTTTTCTGGTTGGATGAACCATGGTCATTATTCTTGTGTTGACATTAACGAATGTCTTGAAGGACGTTACAGTTGCCCGTCCAACTCACACTGCGTCAATACACAGGGATCATATAGATGTGACTGCAACCGTTGTTACTATAAATCTGGAAGTAGCTGTTATGGTATGTATTAGCCCGTTACGAAAATTACGCACAATTCTTGACATTGTACAAAAGCCGAAATGCAATAATTGTTTTGTTATTCACTCAAAATATTTTTAAGTTCCGAACAACCTTACCTCCTCAAAGACGTTCTTCAAACCATTTGCTTGTTTCTCGGCACTGTTTCAGGATTTCAAAAGATCTTCAAGATAATGCTCAAAACGCAGATGACATCCATCGTACAATATTTTTAGCGTATTCTTGCGTTTCTTCCGTTCAGATTTAATCAGAAATTCAGCTATTTCGTCTTCGGATAGCCGTTACTCTGCGAACCGGCTCCTTGTGCGAGTTTGGGGAACATCCCGCTTGCCACGAAGGCTACCAGCGCGCGTAGAAACTAGCACAAAGTGAGCCTGTTCGCAGGCTAGATAGCCGTAAACTCTTTCGTCATTTTCCGAACTAGGATGACGCGCCGCTGCCTGGAAACGAGGTTGCTATTTTAGCCGATTGAATCGGTTGCTTATCACTTACATCTTGCAAATATGGTAAGCACTGACTGGTTATGAGCTCGAGGAATATTTATTTATCTACATTTATACAGGATTTACTCCTTCAGCAGGGCTGATATCAACGAGGGTCCTCTGTATACAAGAGAATGGCAGAGAAAAACATGAAATGGCAGATACTTGAGAAAAATACTATACAGCAAAATTACAGAATAACAGTCCTCAACATCTTCTTGAATTGAGGCAATTTTGCCGCGTCTGGGAGCTCATTGTAGGTCCTTGCTTGGCCCCGGTATATAATAGATTTTTTTATTAACTTAGTTCTCACAGCTGGAAGTACAACATTAAGTTCAGTGCTCTTTTTTTTTCTGATTATTATGGCCAACTCGATGTGAGATGCAAGAAAGGTCAGTAGGGAGGGTCCCCAATAGGGTTCTTCAATCTCGTAATCCCGAGCAAAAATTTCGTGCAATCCCGTAATCCCGAGGGTTATTTTTCGCATCCCTTTCCCAAGCATGCTTTCAATCCCGAATCTGGCCCCGATTTTGCTCTAAAATCCCGAATCCCGAGCTTCAAATAAGGGAAATCCCGGATCCCGAAAAATCTATTAGGGACCCTCTGCGGGTACAAGTCTCTTCAAGCAATTGAAAATGAATGTGCACAGATGTTGTTACCACCTACTACGTAGGTTAGCCCAACCAAGGTGTGATATCGGGTCGGCTGGACTAACCTACGTAGTAGGCCGGGGGATTGGAGCCAATCAGAAACAGCGAAATATTTTGAATGAACAATAAGCTAATATGAACAATGCAGACAACCTAGTGACATTTGCGGTATTTGTCATGATTATTTTACAGCCGACTGTCGTTTGGCAACTCAGTACTACTACACTACCACTTATACCAGCTATACTACATATTACACAAAAAAATGCGGTTTTATGGGTCTCGGAAGATGCAGGGACTCACGGTAGGTAGTAAGGCCACGGGGTACTCAACAAGGTTTTACGCTGGTAGGCTCTACAGGGGCACCCAACGTCAATTTTTAGGAAAATATCTGTTCGGAAGACGATTTGAGATCTATAATTTTCGGAACATTTGTTGTAAAAGTTCTTGCCTGCCTGCCTCTCCTAGCACCTTCGAACATCGAAAAAATGGTATAATTAACCATTTTTAACGGATTTTTACCCTAAAAAGGTCACCTAGAATTTTCGGGAGCCTTTTTTCTGCCTGAAATTTTCGAAAAGGTAAGTTTTGATCCCTAGAATTTTCGGATCACTAGACTTTCAGCTAGAAAATCCGAACAGGTGAAAATTTTTAGGGGATAAAAATATCCTATATCTACCGTTTAAATACTAAAATACGTTTAACAATGCTATGTTTAAGTAGTTTTGAACTATATTCTCGTTTGGTGCCCCTGGCTCTACCCCAAGGTCCAATCCCTTACCCCTTTATATTTCATTTGTGACAAAAGGTACCCTTTTCCTATACCTTTTATCACTGAAACTAGGACGTTTCTCGACTTTTTCTTAGCCATAAATTTCATCTGTTAGCCCTCTTATGGGTCTTTTTACAGACCGAAATGACAGATTTCCCTACCGTTTCATATACTTCAACAAGTGATTTCCCCACTCTTTCACATACCTGAAGCCTGAAAAAGGCCCGGGGAGCCGGTACTCAACAAATGTTTGTACGGGGAGGCTCCGCCCCGAGGTCCAACCCCTTACCCTTTTGTATACCATTTTTCAAGAAAAAGGTACCCCTTTCGTATACCCTCCATTGACAAATGGTACCCCTTTCACATACCTTGTTTAGAACTTTCCATCCCTTTTAACTGCTGTAAATGCACTGTCTTTGAATTAGGACTCAATCTCAAAAATGGAACGTTTTCTCGACTTTTTAAAGCCATAAAATTCATGTGCTAATCCTTTTGGGCTCTTTTACAGACCCAAATGACAGATTTCCCCACCCTTTTATCAGTTCAACTAGTGAAATCCCTACTCTTTCATATACCTGAAGCCTGAAAAAGTACCCCTTTCGGGCGGAGCCTCCCCGCATAGACCATCATAGGGAGTACCCCACGGGGGAAAAAGGTCGCCCTCTTCGGCGGAGCCTCCCCGTATAGGCCATTGTAGGCAGCACCCTCCCCCCTCGGGCCTCGGGGTAGCAAGGCATGCAATATGACCCTCAGTAGATCTAGGATAGTAACATGTAGTAAGTGCCAGAGCAAGATAATGGAAAGTTAAAGTACTGCTAAGTAGCTTTCACTGACTACAGTATTTGCCAACATTCCATTTTCCAACCGGAATTTCCGGGTTCCTATGTGAATGGTAAGTATCACCGGGGGTCCGGGAACCCTAGTCTACTGCATAGCCGTTTTTAGTGTCGTCACGCAACGCTCCTCCCCACAAAGGAGGTTGCATGACGACACTAAAAACGGCTATGTAGCAGACTAGGGAAGCCCCGCTGTAAGACGAAATCGAGATATTGCCCTATATCTTCCTACGTTAGCTGACCTGGTATTTTTCCGTTTTCCGTAGGACGAAAGGAAAGACAAAAAGTGTAAGAAGAGACCGTAAGTTCTGGGTTGCCAACCGTCATGGAGCAAGTTGTCCGTGCTATTGAGCAGAAAAGTTTTATTCGGGAGCTTAAACAACGACGACGGCGACGGCAACGAGAACGGCAAAAAGGCAATAAATTTAGATTAGCAAAACAACAACTTTGCACGTGCCTCACGTTTTTTTGTACATTTCTTTAAGCCGTCGTTGCACGACTACAACTTGAAAGTGCCTAATTTCACGTTTAGTCGAGGGCGGGAACAGAAGAAACAGACCTTCAGAATTCAACTCCAAAACAATTTGCCCACATTTGACGAATTAAACGAGATGAAATAAGCGCGATAAAGTTTGAAGGAGCTGAATTCACTTTTTAAGTGTCGTTTTCATAGCCGTCGCCGTTCTTGTTGCCTAAGCTTCCTATTGCCTTTTTCAGTTTAAATAACTCAATAGATTTCTTTTTGATGTCCATATACCCGGTAAACAGTATAAGTGTGGGGTCGGAATGTAAGTCAGCCTATTGGTCTGTCGAACTGTATGGAAGGTGGCTAACTGCCAATGAGCAGCCTCGTAAAGACGTTAGGCTGCCAGGCGGTAGCATAATAAAGCCGTGCCCGAAAGTTCCAAGGCAGAATGAATCTCAAAGAGATTTAACATAAGGTAGTGTAAGGTAACTTTTATGACGTAATGCAGAACAGAGAATGCTTTGTTTTCGAGCGAACACGTGCGCTAAAGTTCCAAGGCAGAACCACACTCCCAAAATTTTAACTTAGGCTGCTTCCATAGAACAGTTTGAAATTAAGTGCTAGAAACTCCTACATTCAAGTTCTTTTTTAACCCCAAGTTAGTGTAAACTGGTTTTTGAACAACTCAACCCCGCTATCCTCAGTCGAGGCACTCAACAAACGATTTCAAGTACAATGCATGAGTGCGTACCATGACGGTAAATGAGAGACTCATGACTAACCTGCAGTCTGCATTTTCGTAACTTACGGTAATTCATGACATTTCTAAACAAATTGAACGGCGCGCGCGTATAGGTAAAATCTTTGCTCATTTTCACGAAGCGATAGCTATAAGTTTAACTAGTATAAACTTGCAGCATTTTCTAGTAATCATCAATTGATCGATCAATAGTATAGTCACTCTTTGTCTAACACTACCGTTATAATGGCATCAGATGCATATTCATTAGTAAACAGGTTGTTGTCCGTGGCCTTTTCCGTGTTTTTCTTGACATCAAGACTATCAAGGGTTACCATGGAAGCAGAAAACAGGTTGAAACACCCTTAAGGTACTACTTTGAAAAGTTGCAGGAAACAATCATACTGACATGGACGGGTAACTGGAAGGGATACCCTTGAACTCAAACCTGAGAAAGATAAGAAACTCGGTTACATCTGTTACTATGAGTGAAAATGTTTTTTCTTAGCATTGTCATTTCGAGAATGTCTTTTAGACATGTTGTAAACTAAGCTTGAATTTTCAAAGCAACGCCCGGCTAATGCACGAACGGCCGGGGCCCCAATACAACAGAGGCAGTGATCCAACGACAGCGGTTGGCAAAATTAAAAATGCTACACCAAAAAATGATACCAAAGGTTGGTGAGCAGAGTCTTCGGTGGCGGATCTAGGGGAGGGGCCCGGCCCCCCTTATTTTTAGACCAAAAAGAGGCCCCAAGGGCCGAAAAAATTTTTTATGAGACCGGGCCCGCCCGTTATCTCAGAGTCTGAAAGACCGCCCTCCCCCCACCCCCCCCCCCCCCCTTCGTTATCTGAAGGTCTGGATCAGCTTCTTGTCTTATTAGGTAAGAAGGAGAAATGGAGGCTCTGTATGAATCGCGTCAAACCTTTATTCGAGGTCGTGGCAGCTTGCAGCCCGAACGTGCGAACATACCTTTCTTGAAGCCTGAACTGAATGTACCACTTCGGGCGGAGCTTCGGTGTATAGGCCATTAGAGGGAGTACACCCCGGGTTTCAGACCAAAACGGCTCAAAATCTATACCCCTTCCCGAGATGGGAGAACCCAAGCTTGCAAAAAGCTCATAGAAAGAACTTGTAAGCCGGTTCCAATATGACTCATAAAATGGTCATAAAATGGCTTGGGAACCACATAGGAAAGAAAAAACACGCAAGAGAGGAAAGCTGATTCTTATTTAAATTCTTTGACATACATACAACCCTGGTCAAAACTCTTGGGACATTAACGCAACAGCTGGTGAAAATGACGCATTTTCTCTTTCCCCCCCCCCCCCCGGTTCAGTGTTGACGTTATGGCTTCATACCTTTTTTCAACACAATCAACATTGGAGAGGGGCCGGTGGGACAGCAGAAACAGGTCCTTTCAACAACATTTCCAAGCATTTATAACAGGTAAAATACGATTATAATAAGTAAGGTCTGTTTTCGCGCCTCAATTCCTTAAGTGTCCTAAGACGTTTTGACCTGCGTTGTAGGTTCCAGAAACAATCGCTTTTAGTCTCCATACAAATCCTTATAGTTTTGAAGGTTTCGCTACAATGCCGATATGGACATATCTCCAGCTTTGGCCACCTGTGGTAAAAGCTTTACAGAAAGACTACTTGTGATAGTTCCAATGTCCTCCTGTTTTGCTGAGATAGAATCCCATTTGTCCGGATGGTGAGATTATGACTATGGTGACTATATTTTGAGCTACCGACGTACAAGCAAGGACAGTCAGCTGGATGTTCAAAGCTGAGTTACATAAGCGACAATTGCCTTTAATAACACTTTGAACATTTCGCAAGCAACTCCGTTAAAATCACTTAGGATGAGGAGCGGGGCGAAAGGAAGCACGGTGACCCCATCTTTTTGTTGCTCTGTTTCCAACCTTATACGTAGCTATCAACTATATTTACGTTTCAACTTAGACACGAGTGTTGTTTTCATTTTTGGCACTCATAAGCTTGCATAAAAACAGTCTATGATTCAATTCCATGGATCAAGTACAACAGGCAAAAAGTCAAAGGGGACTTCCTGTTAGCGGTTAATTTAAGGTGGCTTGGCATTTTAATGGTGAAGATTGAAGGGTTTTCAAGAGTGAATACCTCCCAAGTTTGAGCATAAACTACGCCGCCATTAACAAAGATTTGGAAAAATCACCACCCCAGCTGTATTATGAAACTTTGTTATGATCAGCGTTACAGACATCGGAGTTGTCATAGCAACGAAATGACGCCATAGCCGTATTTCTCAGCACCGGGAACTCATACATACATACATAGCCCTTTATTATTGTGTCTGGTCGTTTTAGCGCCATCGGCACTAATTGGGGACAAACTCGTTTACGGGAGCGATTTCCTCCAATAGCTGCCTCGATTTTCGTGAAATATATCGAGATATTTTATGGTCAGAAATGCACTGTAAAACTGGCCCATCTTGATATTCGGCCGTAAGTCTGTAGAAAACGAAGCGCTTTCGAAACGAATTTTCACCTCATAGTAGTTCTAATTTTTTGTCGCAAATTTCGTAAGAGCCTCATTATTGCCCCCGCAGGGTTCCGGCTTAGAGGCCGGAACCCGAGGAGGCACCCTAATGTCCCCCGCGTGAAGAAGAAGTAACTTCAACTTCAACTTTATTTAAAATTGAAAATATAGCAAGAGATACATTGGGACTGGCCTGCAGTTAGCGAGGCTATTCGAGGCAGGCCAGGCTACATAATTTACAACAAACTAGACAAATACAAATATAAGTATATACATTTTACATTAAATAGATACGTTCTACTTAAATGCAAGGACAATAATTAAAGTGAAATTTTAAAAATAAAATACAATGAAAATAACGGACAAGAGAATTACTTTTTCATTTTCACGATACGATGATCGTATCCACATCAATATATGAGTCTTCAGGCTTCAAGGAAATCGAGTAGCATTTCTTTTAGTGATCTTTTAAAAGCTTTTTTCGGTCTTTCTTTAAGAATTTGAGGTATCCCATTCCAAATTTTGACCCCAACACGCGAAAAAGCATTTCGTTTGACATTGAGTCGAGATTCTTTAGAAGTATCGTATCGTCTTACTGTTAGTATGCGAAACTTTCCCGATTTGATGAAACTAGGCGCGCACGGTGGTCCCGGTTAATTTTCAGCATGTGCGCCTGGCGCAGCAACCGCGCAAAGTGGGTTTGTCAACGAGTCTCATTCGCCGAATTGTGTCGCACACAAGCACAACAAGTGGCTCCAAATCCTCGCCCAGGAAGATTTTCCACCGAAACCCCTCTAGAGCGAGAACGCCGACTTCAAATTCAGCGTGAACAACGAAGGAGAAGACGTCAACAAGAAACCGCGGAGTAGAAGGAACATCGATGAGCACAGCGAAGGCAACGCCGACAACAACAGACATTTAAAACAGAAATTTAAAAAAGTGGTTCTAGGTCTTCTAGCGCATGTAACGCCCTCAATTTTTTTCAGCAGAATCCTTAGGAGTGAAGCTTTAGTTTACAAATCATATTTTTTTCAGAACAGCCGTTCTACGGAAATTAGTCGACATTAGATTCTCATACAAACACTGTAATTTCTAACGCTTCTGCCTACTCGTCAAGATTGCGTCGAAAACCGTGACAAGGTCTATTGTTTACAAAGTACTGTGTTTTCTGCAACATACCCTTTAGGTGTTACTTGTGCTTCAGCAGAAATTAGCATGTGCATTTAAACACATGTTTCCTTTCAAGGTTATTTGCAAGGTTATTAGTCCATTTTAAAATTTCGGCAACGCTTGGAATGTGGCCAACTCTCATTTTGCGAAATAAATATTTTTTATTTGAAAATTGTAAAATCGACGCTGTTCAAAAGAGTTTTAACCGACGTTTCGGCAGTGTTGCCTTCTTCAGGGTACAAGACTAAACGAGACTATTTTTGTAACCTCAAGAAGACAGTATTGCCGAAATGTCAGTTGAAACTCCTTTGGACAGCGTCGCATATCAGCTTTCATTTTGGCCGAGTGCGACCTGGGGTTTAGTTTAGCAAAATTCAAGATGGCGGATCAATGTGAAGCTACCAAAGGTGAACTCAATTTCCATAAAATATGCACTGAAGCGAGAGAAATCCAAATTTCAGCGGGGAATTTGGAACGCAACTACCCTAAAGGATTTAGGCAAGACATTCCTTGAACTGAATAAGCTGGCTGAGTCAGTTGTGAAAGGGAATTTTGGCGAGCTTCGTGAGCGCACCAATTACTACAGGATCGACGAGATATGTCCTATACTTCAACGAAGCATGGTCCACGCAAAGACCGCGATTATTCGCCGTCTTAGTCCGAAAATGAGCATAGTACATCTGTGGATGGTTTTCTTCGACCTTCCCATGCCTTATGAGGTCTTTGATCTCTTGAACAAGGAAATTCTTGGTCTGACAAGAGTTGGGATAGAGGCTGAAGATACACCAGGTTCAGTGACTATAACAGTTTCAAGCCTGAGAAGATTATCTCATCTCTTCGACCAGTTCGAAGATTTTGGTGGCTTTAGAAAGCAACTTGGTAAAGGAAAAGGAGAGGCAAAGCTGATGGTGAACTCCGAGAAGAAGGAAACAATGGTCTACAAATCTAAAGAGGAGATTTTGAGAGCAAAATTTCTCTTATGGATGTAGGAATTCGTATGGGATATAGTCAGGATTAGTCAACAGTGAATAGAGGATGCAAGGTTGAATCATAGAGTAACAAGTATTTCCCTAATACCTCATTGACAAAAACCCATCAACCTTTGTGCTTGGACGATAACAAAAAAGACTGATTGCCTACCATGGATCATGGCAAGTATTCCTTATTTTCTTCTCAGGACGTATAAGTCAGTCGAAAACATCCCAACTATTTCTGCTATTGGTCTTATGCCATGAAGAATGAACCGATACAGGAAAACCATCAAGTTTACTTCACACATGGAAATCATACTTAAAACATCACCAACTCAAAGATTTCCCATTTATTTTTTCGAGAAATCGGAGAAATCAAATCACAGTTTTTGTTGGGCACCTCTCTATGTCCTTTACCACTTGAATTTAGTAATTTTGGCAAAAATCGCGACTTCTCCAGTTTTTCACAATTTTTGGAGAAATCGCAGAAATTGCGGAAATCGTAGTGTTTGCTGGGCACCCTTCTTATACCTCCTTCACCACTTGAATTTAGTAATTTTAGCAAACACTGTGATTTCTCTAATTTTTCGCAAATTTTTGGAGAAATCACAGAAACTGCAGAAATGGCAGTTTTTGCTGGGCACCCTTCTACTTCCTCTAACACTTGTCTTAATTTTAGCAAAAACTGCGATTTCTCCAATTTTTTGCAATTTTTGGAGAAATCGCAGAAATTGCAGAAATTGCAGTTTTTACTGGGCATCCTTCTACCCCCTCTAACACTTGACTTAATTAATTTTAGCAAAAACTGCGATTTCTCCAATTTTTCACAAGTTTTGCTACTGCATGCAAACTTGGACATATCTCGCTGTTCCGCTTTTTTTAGTCATACATGTACTTGTAAATCGCAGGAGTACTCAAAAGGACTTGATTATTGGCTAGGACCTGCGCTTGTATTCTTTAGAGTTTGATTTGAATATTTGATTTTTGGCCCAAAGTTTCAAGAAATGGGCTCCTGCCCAGAGAACGTGTATATAATTTTGTCTACAATGCTTGGTAAGGGAAAACACGTGGATTTGACTCAATGTAAATCTCTATATACTCCTAATGTAGGGGTTACCTGGTGACAAGAATGCGAGAAGAGCCCAGAGGAACAAGCTGAGCTCACCGATAAGAACACGCTCCATTCGTATTTACCCAAAAGATCCTGTTGTGGTGTATACAAGGTTAATGCCCAAAGTTCTGTGTCTTAGACCTGGAGCTCTATGGATGCACTGCACCGGGTAAGTAATCAAGTTTAACTATTTCTTGTATAGTGAAAAAAAATTATTGCAATCGGGGGTCACCCCATGTAAGGGAATCCGGATTCCGGAATCTGTGAAAATTTTGTTTATGGAATCTGGAATCCTGGATTTAGGAATCCGGAATACGGCTCAAGCCTTAATCTCATAAGAAAAACCGTGAAGCCACAGTGTTATCTGGTGACGACAGGTTTACGGAAACAGCCAAGAAGAAATTGAGAGTTTCGGAAAAGAGCCAAAAAGTGAAAACACGACCAGGAAAACTTGCAGGGACATAGCCTGCGTAGCATGGCGGTTATGGTTGGGCGCGCTAAGTAATAAAGGCGGGCGAGGGCACAGAAACCGCGAAGAGATTGGGGCGGGAGCACTTTTTTTTATTTTTCTCGCGGCTTAGCCGCTCGTTCTCGCGCACTTCGCGCACGAATTTCGCGGCTACACCGCTCGTGCGCCCGGCTCGACAAAACCGCCATGCTACGCAGGCTATCAGTGACATGAAAACAGTCAAGCGTTTCTTGTCCTCAGTAACCAAAGGTAACCTAGAAATTTTGGATTTACCTGCTGGTGACGTTGACCACTTATTGGCAAAGTTTTTTTCTACTGAGCAAATTCTCTAAGCTTGAAAAGAATTTCCTAGTGCAATGTCTGACATGGCATAAATTCCCTCCAAAATCCTGCTTTTTTTCGAATTTTAGCCTTTTCTTGAATATATGAAGTACCCACCATTGTTATAGGTAATAACACTGACCAGATGGCAATTTAAACCAAAAAAAGGGGGAAAAAACCAATTTTTCGCCGCTGGCTCTACAATGTAAGTTTATGGTACTGTCTTTTAGATCTAAAATGTTGTGAAATGTTGGCTTTGATAACGAAGAGCATAATTTGATTACTTTTGTTTGTTGACAAGTCAATGCGTGATTTTCTCAAAGTTCAGCGGACTTTTTCCTAGCAGTGAATGAAAGCCTCAGATAAATTTTTGTATCATTGGAAAGAATGCCATTTTTACTCATCAGGAAAATTAATTTCAAGTCATTGTGAGTTATACCGCATAGGAAAAAGTTTTCTTGAAAATCTCCTCCGAATTGAGATTTTAAAACAATGAAATATTAGCGATTTTCAATTATTTTGCTGGGAATTCAAAATAACTGTTATAATCCTGTTATTAGGCTTAAATCATTTGCCTTACCTCCTACATACATATATAAATTTAAAAATCCCCAAGTTCTTTCTGTGCTGTTGAGGAGCAAACGTCTTGTACCCTTACTTGTGGCTTTTGTTTTGGTCATTTTATGGCGGTGGCTACTCCTTACACTTTTTGAGAATTTTCTGGAAAATAGAAAAATATTTCGACCAAAAAAATTACACCATATTTATTGACTCACTAGAAGGTATCTCTGGACGAAAAATGAGGATAGGCATAGAACCCCCCTCGGGATTCCAGCATACAATCTATATTACATCTTTCAATACACTTATCTTTTTTAGAAGAGTCATTTTGTTTGGATACAATATATAGTGCAGAATTGCCCAAAGGTCGGCTTTTTTGAGCAACGTCGGCAAGACGTCGACCGAGCCCAACGAAAACAGATTTTAAACAAGTACAGTGGTGTGTTTTATTTATTTAAGCATCCGTCAAAAGGCATAAATACGTTAAATTTAAGATGGAGACAACCAATATTAACTAATTAGAACACTCTCTTTTTTCTTGCGAGTTTTCTCTTTCAAGTAATTATGTATAAGTATACATGTACGTTTCAATGTATTACTATCACTCTTATAAAGGTACTTAATGAAATATTTGAAACCAATGCTAGCCGCACTTAATGTTAAGTGCCCTATTCTTACAATCTTACAGGAAAATAGATAACTGTGAGTGATGGGTGGTTCAGTGGCTACTGTTTCATTTTGTTTTAGATGTTTATCCTGCTCTATGCTGTCTGAAGCACCCATATTATATTTGTTGCAGTTAATTTTTTTTTATTTCAGTTAATTTTTATTTTTCGTTTGTTTCAAATTCATTAGCATACATTACCATACCCCAAAACAATGGAAAAATTAACTAAGATGAAAAGTTTACTACAACATATATGTGTATATTTCCTGCTTTATAATCATCTCTTGTGTTGTGCTTAATTTGAATACAGCATCATCAGCATCCTTTGGTGATGATGATGATGATGATGACCAGTGTTGTGACAAACATCCTGTTTTAAAGAATTCTCAGTGTTGCTTTGACTCTTTTCAGGATTGTAACAAACTTCTGTGTTTGGATTTGGAAGAATGTGTTTTGGTGAGATCCTTATTTTTTTGACACTTCTGGAAAGATGTCCTCATACCAAACTGCTGTATGATGATAATAAGACCTTTTGACCAGAAGCTCCAGAATTGTTTTGTGTTCCTTGCACTCTTAAACTAGTATTGTGCTGTATCCTTGATTGAGTCCAACCACATTTTTGCTCTGCCCGAGCTTAGCTAGACATAATGCCCTTTCAAGAAAGAAAAATTTTATTCGCGGCTCTGTAACTGGTCACTTAACAGACCGTGGTCCACAGCTACTAAATAGGGGTTTTTCTGTAAAGTTGTAAGCGATAACCCTTTAGGCACCAAGAGTGACCAACATCAATTTTCTCCTAACAACATCAGCAGATCATCAAGAGTAAAGGTTATGAGAATTACTAAATTGATTACCAAAGGGAAAATGCTTTGATCTTAAAGCAAATTCTCTCAACTGTTCTTAAAAGAAATGTATTGAGATCAGTCTGGAGACTTTGTATGTTGATCTTAAGGGGTTAGTAAGTGTTAGTACTGGGAAAAAATAACTTGTTTCTTTGTTTATGTTTTGTTTTGCCCGTAGATCGCAGACTCGACCTTGAATCAGTTGTCCCTTTGGTTCTCAGGCCTACAGACACTTGTGAGTCATTATTGCATTTTAACATGTGTGCTTCATTAAAAGAGCACTGTTGTAATGATATTCTAGAGACACACACACGCACACACAAGAAAATAAACTAAAAATTGAAGAAAATGAAAAAAAGAGACTTTGGTAAGGTAGAGAAATGCCAAAGAAGTAAAATTCAACCAAAAACTTTTAATCCTCAAATCCAAGAGTGACCAACATTTACCAACGACTGCTAAATCACATGCAAAGGTCTTGAGGCAACCTTGTTCCTAGGGTTCTCTCCTACCCGTCCCTACGGAGGAAAGAGAACCTGGGAACGAGGTTGGTCTTGAGAGGAAAAAGAAAATGATGAAGAAATTCTCTTTTAACTTTTCTTAGAGTCTTTCTCACTGCGAGTTGATCACTAACGATGGCATCAGACACTTTTGTGGAAGCCCCTGTGCTGTGGACCACATTGAAGAACTAGAACTGGACAACTGTCCTCTTATCACAGATAATGCCTTAGACTACTTAATGTAAGTATCTGTCGAAATGAAAACCTTGACTTTATGACGTTTCATTCGAGTGGATCTAAGTCTTTTTAGGGCGAGTTCAATTGATTCCGGAATAATAATAAATGGAATTAACTCTGAAAATCATATGTTTTGGCATTCATTGCATTGCAATGTCTAGAAATCTCCTTAAAATAAAATATTCCAGAGTTTGTTGCGTTTTAGTGGTCCAGCAATCACGTGACAAGAGATTTGTTACAAAAATATGTAACACAATCTTGTTCCAGAATACAATCAACCGAAGGCACGTTATGTATAATTGACGGAGAGGTTTACTGAGCCCTTTCCCGCACTCTACCTCTCCCCAGATGTCATCGGTCAAAAGTGGCAAAATTAATTTCCCCTTAAAACGGCTCATGTTTAATCCTTGCCTTAAAAATGTGCACATATCAAAGTTATAATCACGTCTAAAAAGGCATTGTTTTGGTGACATTACTTTTTTTTGTCGGTTGCAGTAATTGCCAACATCTAAAAAGAGTAGAACTTTTTGATTGTCAACTTATCACCAAAGCAGGAACAAGAAAACTTAGGGTAACTATTGCATATGTTATTATCTGTGTACTTTCTTTTTTTGGACTTCCTGTTCACTTGATTCTCATGATAACTTATCGCACAAAACAGCTCCCCTTCACTCTTTTTAACCTTCAGGTGCTTTCAGGTTGCTTTTTCTTTGCTTTCCTTCTATTTATCACGTGCTGTCAGCCTACTTATCACGTGCTTTCAATTTACCCATCACGTGCTATCGGCTCATTCGTCAAGTACGTGTACTTATAGTTGGCTTATCTGTTATCATGAGCTGTCAACTCACGTTTCATTGGTTTCAGTTTACTTATATTGTGCTGTCAGCCCTTAAACAAGTGTTTAAAGTTCTCTTGTCACGTGGTCACAGCTTATGTAAGGTGCTTTTAATTAACTTGTCACGTGCTATCAGTTCACTTTTCATTTGCTTCCAATTCACTTATCATGTGCTGTCGTGTTCTTTCATCACGTGTTCTCAGTTGATTATAATCTGCTGAAAGCTGACGTGAAATCTCCCCTACTTTTAGTTGTCTCATTACCTGTCCACGTGGCTTCAGCTCTTTTGTCACGTGTATTGCAGCAACAATGCCCATCATTTAATTGTTTTCTCTTCCCAGGCTCATCTACCAGATCTAAAAGTACACGAATACTTTGCACCCGTGACCCCTCCCCCAAGTGTTGGCGGTGGACGACAGAGAATGTGCCGTTGCTGTGTTGTGCTATAGTACTGTATTATAACGTACACATAACTCAACCCAAGTACTTTCTTATCGTGATAGTCTCAATCGCTTTGCATACTGTAGTTGTAAAGGATGTGCAGCTTTCTAAGAGAAGAGGTACAGTGTAGTGATTATTTCTACTCAACTTCCTTCCCACTCGGCAGCTCGTCACGCAATCCTCTTCGTGACGTGGCCAAAGATCTTCAATACTGAAGAGTACCTGCATTTTGGTTGCAATGCAAACTACGGAAGACCGCACGCGCACGGAACGTACACCATTGTAAACATTTAACGACACGCTTACGATTGTTCTCTTTTCGCAGGGTAACAGAAAGTGTAGGTATTGCCTCGTATTGTTTGGTACAACTAATGTGTTAGTCTCTTTTGACACATTGCTTGGAATCACCCAACGCTTCCCTCACTAGAGAATCATTGGGTTGTGACCAAAAGATCATAAAAGGAAGGAGTGATCGCGATCGTCCTCACCGGGCTTATTCTCCAGTTTAATCCCTCTGGTACTATTTTTAGTGACAAAATGGCGAAGTAGTTAAAGAGCGAAAACTTATATCTTTTAAGGATACCAATTATTTCAGTTTTGAGATCCTTGGCAATATTCTTTGAGTTGCCGTCATAGGATATCCCATAATAGTGAACTTTACGTAACAGGACGGGAGAGGAAAGAAGACGGCAAACCTTGTGTGACAAGCGTGACAATAATTTTGTTTGAAATAACTTTTCGCCAAACTCTAATTTCCTTCAAACAGATCTTTTTGTAAAAGACCAGAAAACATTGATGTTAGATCACGACAAAACACGCACGTAATAGCCTTGTCACGTCCGTCACTCGCATGCAATTTGCCGTCCTGTTGCGTAAACTCACTAGTAGTAAAACCAGAATCTGGCGTCAACTTTGTGACGTCATTTTCCCAACAAAACTTTCAAGATCTAAAGAACTAAAAAATATGTTTTTTTTTTTCATAAAGAAAGGATGAAAACTGTGTAAAGGCTTTAGCCGGACTAAAAATGTTATTTGAATTTATATCTTGAGAAGAATTCGTAGGGAATAAGTCCTTTTTGGGGAATAAGCGCTCTCACTCTGTCCTCTGTTGACCTAGTGAAGTTAAATGTCTCCTCTGTCTTAAAGGTGGCTAAAACTCACCCTTGACTTGTCATCAAACGTTTCTCAGTGTATCACTGCACTATTTTAACGAAAATTATCAGTTGTTGCTGGGAGTAAAGGAAGTCTGGACACAAACCAAGCACTTACATTTTGTTTGCGTTTGAGGTTGATTGCTTTGTGTTAAATACTTCATTTGGCCAGAAAAGTTAACTTATTTGCATAATTTCTAAGTATTATTAATATCCAGAAAATTTTTTGGGTGGTAACTTGGTATGATACCAACTCGTAAGGTAAACGGTTGATTTCCATCGTTTTTGTCATATACACAGAACACTTAAAAGACAGTCAGTGTTTTAATATTTAGGTTTAAAAAGGCGTTTTAATTTTTGCCAAATTAATGTAAATATCATAATTAAACAGAGACAAACGTGATTACTTTTTAAGTTGCTTAAATGTAAATTTATCCTCGTTTATAATGATAAAATAGATTGGTTAGCGTTGGTATAGCAGCTCTTAATCGTCTCAAGAGACGTGAGTATCGCTTTTAAGGGTAATCGCGGGTAATTAGGTTAATTTGTGAGGAAGAGCGGTTTTCAATAGGTTGTGGAAAGCGAATTCACGTCTGTACTTGCTTTTCCTTAAAGTGTAGACTATTTTTGCCTTTGCCCATTTCTTGAAAGTCCTGACAACGTTTCGGGCCCGGTGATCTATGTTACGTCTGCAATGTGCCTGAAGGGTCCAAATGCGAATGAAACGCAATACGGCTCTAATTAGACCAATAAAAGAAGGCTGGTTTGTGGGCTAAAATTCCCATTATCATTCTTAAGTTTTTGAGTTAAAATGTGGTTTTGGGCCTGAAAAGTCAACGGGCACCGTGCTCTCGGCGTTTGGCGGCTACGACCTGTATTCGCGCCCAGATCTGATTGGCTTATCGCGCATTTGCCTTTGTTGTGATTGGCTAGAATTACATTTCGCTCGAAACACTTTATTGAAAACCGTTTTCTAACCTTTCTAACGATTGCGGCGCACATGTTTATAATCTCAATAATATCTTCTGTTTTAAATTGTACATACAGGAAAACCAATCAATTATCTAAGTTATTTAATTATCGATTGAATCATTGTTATATGTTAAGAGTGAAGTTGTTCGTTGTTGTAGTTCAAGTGCTGGTTTGTGTAGTCTATCACTGGGAATATTGTACTAGTAGGCTAGCGAAAATTCATCGACAAGACGTTTTTATTCTGGACAGCACATTTAGATTAGTCTGAAATGGCGAGGCACAGAGATAATTCTTAGATAGTGCTTTTTACATCTTGACGTTGGCACGTCTGAAATTTCTCACTCCATCCAAGATAACGGCAGTCTCGTACCTCGTGTCCGAAAAGAGGTGCGAGACTCAGGAACGAGACATGATGTATCATGTTTCTAAATGCTCGATGATCTAGAGGCGAGTTGTAACTGTGTCTACCCCCTGGTTTCTTATTGAGTCTCCTTTCCCCACTCCTCTAGTTTATGTATAGTGTAAGTATTGTGTAGTATGCTACATCGTACACCTTCGCACAAAATGATGACTTCGTACCAACAAAGTTTTTGTAAAACGGCTGTTTACACAGATGTGGAGCTTTTTATTCCGAATCCGGACTATGAAGTCCTAAATCGTAACCCCTCAAATAGAACTTACTGAACAGTACTTTCCTTTGGTGCTGTTTATCCCTTTAAGCTTTAAGAGTGATAGGCGTCAAATTTCTCCTTGTAATATCACTGCTTTATAAAACAAAGTGGTTATGAGAATTGAGGACATGATCACACAAGTTTAATCTAATTGATTCTTCAACAAATTCTCCCCACTACTTCCACTGAAAACGTATAGGATAACAAATGAGAATTTGAATTTTGATATTTGGGTTCAAAGGGTTGTTACACTGTACGTGGCTGTTCAAACTTTTGCATCTGTAGTATATAAATTTCTGAAAAATTTCTGACCATTCAAATGAAAGCTGGTAGTAGCATTTTGTTGAGGACCTAAAAGTTTGTCAGGAGTTTATAACAAGGCGGTTTCGATCATCATACCCTAAATTTTGTCGAGGATGTGCACTTGGATGTGTTTAGTGTGTAGTATATTAACGTAATATATCAGTTTTAGGTCTAGTGACATACCGTGCTCTTTATTTGAGTACTGTACAGTGGAGTAGTTGTACTGACTGGCCGTGTGTTGGTGTTACTGTGTCTGCCTGGCAACCGGAAATCACGTGACATGGTCTGTGACTATGTCCAGTCCCCTGCCGGTCAGGAATAGTTTTGTGATAGGTTACCTATGAGATCCTCTTAAAAACTTCAGTATGATTATGTCTTGGTTCAGTGCTAGCATGTAGGCCAAATATTTGTATTTCTTACAGAGAAGTTTGGTATGTACAACTCGCAATGACTGTGCAGGAAGAGGCACTTTTTTGTGTTCTTGGGTTAGTTTTGTCTGTAGTGCTACGAATTCTTGTATTTTTCAAATAATTCTTAATTTTGGTTTACGGTAATGCTGTCAGTTATAATTGTAAACCGGGAAGTGGAATAAAGATAATTTAAAGTAAACATCAATTTTCAAAATGGTCTTTATTCATGTTGTGATAGTCTAATGCATATATTTACAGTCGTCCAGTAAGAGACCAGCGCGCTGGGGTCCACCTTATAGGCCCTTTGCAGGTCAGTCACGTGATTGTTCATTAGATTCAGTTTTTTTCTCGTTGGGACTTACAAAGATATAGCTACAACTAGAGATAGACCTTTCGAAGTCCTCGTGAGTTCGGTCCCTGCTGGGCCTTTGAGTATACGCAAGGATGGGTTCTTTCCGATCCCCAAGGTAAAAGGTGCTATCCCCCTAAAATAGCTCAGTATAATAAAAACTATTGTTCAGGTACAAAACCTGAGCTCCTTACATGTAAAGGTTGTTTTTTGGCTGGCAGTTTGTGGTCAACTCGATTCAATAAATCAAACGTTTAATAAAAAGCGATAGTGCCTTGATGTTTGGAATGGGTGCAACCACCAAATGACGTAATACAAAAGATTAAAAAGATACTGAACAATACCTACAACACATTAGCGATCTAATAATGGTTTCTGCAACACCGACAGTTACCCTAAAAAGCAGATAGTTTTGCATCAAGGCAAAGCCAACTTTAGCTTCTCGTGCGCTCAAAGGTCAGGATTTTAAGCACACAACTTTGTTTTTATATTTAGTAAAATCCAACTAGTGGTTTATTATCAATGCTGCGTTCTGATTGGTTGAGCTACTACTAGTCTCTGTGTTATAGCGCACTAGGAGTGAAAAGCGCCGGCGTAGGAAACCAAAACAATGGCGGCTGAATCGCGTTTTACTTGCTAAAGTTGTTTTGTCTCGATATTTTTGACCAACTAGTTGGATTTTACTAAAAACAATTATTCCTCTCGCCCTCATGACCTCTGAGTCAATAGCCCATATGGCCTTCGGCCTCCTGGGCTATTGACTCAGAGCCCATAAGTACACATTGAGGCTGACGTTTAAATCATGCCAACGTAGGAAAACTTGTAAATTCAAAGGTATTTTTGCCTTTATCTTGATATCCTCTCTTAAAATGTCTCATCCTTCACTTTTCGTTTCTGCAATGAAATTAGCAAATTGTCAGTATACTGTTCAGGGAAGAATCAAAGGATGTAAGACCGGTCCAGATAAGTCGGAAAACTTTGTTTATATATATCCTGCGCCGTATACCGCAGTAGTAGTCCTGAGTGGCGAAAAAGTGCATGTCAACGTTTTCTCCTTTTGTGGTTAAAGATTCCAAAAACACCCGCTCACTTAGTTGTCACTCAATTGCAAACAATTAAGCGATGGATTCGTAATGCAATAAATGCAAGTTATAACAGAATCGTCGCATACACGACTTGTAATTTTGAATTTCCCAAAAAATTAGGTCCCACCAGTGAGTGCGTAGGGGAAACAACTGTAGAAATTCCATACTGATAACCTGTCAATACTAAGCTCTGGGTAGCCCTTCCTGATTGGTCGTGCCTCGGGTGAAACATGTTTGCGTCAACCAATCAAGCACTACAGTACCCAGCAAACCCAGCAGATCTAGGGCAATCATCCGAGACCGAAGATTAGCAAAACAACAACTTTACACGTGCATCACGCTTTTGCGTGCATTTTCGTTGCCATCGATTCACACGACTACAGCGTGAAACTACTAATTTCACATCAGTTTATGCAGGACGTGAGCGCTGACAAGACAACGGTTTTACTTCTCTTTTTATGAACTCAGATAGAATCTTTAAGAATTCAACTCCAGAAAAACTCGCCAACATTTTACAAACTGAAGCCGAAGATGAAAGAACAGCGTTGAAGTTTAAAACAGCGCGAACTCACTTTTTAAGTGAATGTTTTTATGTCGCAACTGCCGACTTGATCCAGTTTAAAACTGTAGAAGCTAGAGGAGGAGAAATTGTTGGAGGGAAGACTTAACTACATCCGTGGAACAGAGTCGAAAAATGGTAAGAGCAGTTTGCGTCTTTTCCTTTGTTAGTTATTATCATTTGTCGATAGAATAATGTGGTTTTCGTTGTCATATAATATGACACGGTTTTGAAACGAGTTTCTAACCGGCCAACACTTCTGTTCATTTTCGGCTCAATATTTCTTTCGTTGGCTTTTATAAACTTAATTTCTCAGTAATGTTCACATACTATGATATCAAAGCTGTAACTAATACCATGCATTTGATTGATCGTTTCCAAGAATGTCGTTGATCCATGCCTGTCGATATTGGTCAGCTTTTTTAACCCTTTCTGTATATTTTCTTTGTGCAGTGGTTTCTGCAAAAAAGAAAAGGGAAAAAGCATGTTAGAAATACGAAAGGTTGATTGTACCAAATGAAAATAATGAATTTGAACCGAAAAAAATTGATGCGAAATTCTCTTTTCCAACACACCACATTTTGGGTAAATTTGTTTTGAACATACGCGAATAGCTGTCGCCATTTGCTCGCTTGAATTTGTTATTGCTTATACAACTTAACATTCCAGCGGGCAGTTAAGTTGCACTACAACTCGCCCGATCTCCGTAATGCAATATTTTCCCCTCAAAAGTTTGCATAGGGATTTGTTTACAGTTTTTCAAAAGACGTTTGTTAGTCTTAAGAGAAATTGAAAACAATACTTATGGAAATTTTGTGGGGAACGTGACAGTCTGGTATTCACCATTTTCATATAGACCATAATACACTCCCAAAATTTTGCGTAACCATATCCTTCGATTTCTCTTGGGACGACTGTAATACCCTAGACTGAATTGGAAACAATGCTGACGCAAAATTTTAGAGATAAGTAAGGTGCATTTTGGTGTATGTGAAAATGGTGAATGCTGCGAATGAATCCACTCCAACTGATTTTAAATACTGTTTGATACAATGAAACGTTGATTGATGTCATTATTATTCAAAATGGTTACACGCGGAAAATTTAAAGCGAAAATAGGCGAAACACCATGTCCAGTTTTTGGTATATTAAAATTTCTTTCCAGATCCGGTCTGGAGAGAAGTTTTAAGTATAACAAAACTAAGTCTTAGGCTATCGCAGTGGAGTCTTTATATTCTATCAAAATGAGACGACAATTTACATGTAATAGTCGTGCAAAAAGTACAGTTCATTATTGGTTGCTGTGAGGGCATATAAGGTCGCTACTGCATCAAAAAAGGTAACAATGATCACTTCCAACCATAACTTAATATACACTTAATATCAGATCCCAAGGGAAACTTTGAGACAAAGTGAGAAATTACCGCAGTCTGTTGGAACAACTCTGTTATTTCGGTGACTCGATTTTCTGCTTTGATCGGCTTGTTTTCGTGATTTATTTAAGACTCGCTCTCCAATGATAGAGACGCTTAAGCCATCATCGATCAGCACCGATGATTTGATCTCCTGAAGGTCGTTTGGTCTTTCTTCTTCTGTTTGTGTTTCAAGACCAGGAAAAGGGTCAGTATCTGGTGTTGTGGCACTTGGGCCCGAGATCTCTTCAAATTTTTCAGCAGCTGATAGCTCTGTGCCTTGCTCAAAATTCTTATTCTGTGTAAATAAAAGAGATCAATTCAACTAGCTAATAATGCGTTTGAATTTTGAAACAACCGCAGACACTTGGCGATGCTACCACTGGTTTCCCCGCCGAATGACTCTTGAGAAACGAGCGCAGAAATTCCATAACGTGGCACTAGGCAGATCTGGGTAGTGCTTCTGATTGGTCGTGCAGCGAGAGAAACTTGCTTCAACCAATCAAAAGTAATACCAGATCTAAGTAGAGTCACGTCATCAGTATGGCCGGTTTTTCTGCGCTCGGTCCTCGAACGTCATTTCTTGGGGAAACAGGGGGTGGCGTCTTCTCATGCTGGACTCGGCATATATCCTAAAGTTTACCTGCGTTTTAATTATTACGTCAGTCTTTTTCTCGGGTTCGTCTTCTTCCTCCTTTTGTTCCTCTCCTTGAGGTTCCTGTTCGGATTCTCCAATAGCACCAGAAACATTCAAATGCAGTTTTGTTGATTCACCACTAGATTTTTCATCCTCTGAGACATTTTCGTGAGTTGCACTAGCTACTGCGATATCTTCAACACTGTTGTCGAGCGCGTACTTTTCGTGCCGATTTATGAGCTGGAAAAAAAAGATACGTAATGAAAATACGTCTCAGGCAAGCAAGCAAACATTGACGTTAAAAAAGGTGAAGTAAACAGAGACGGTATTTTGATCGAGTAACAGACTAAAGGGCCTGAAGATTAAAGACGAAGGATTACACGCGCTGCACATCATCGACGCTACTTGAAAAAGGGATATAAGTTTTTTATTTTCAAGCCAATAAAAACGCAGTAGCATTCATAAGCGGTGTGAGGTGGAGATAAAACTGACCTGACCTTAAATGTTCAATCTGATCGGCCAAAACGCGTCAAAATGTACGCGTTTTCAAACGAAAACGCGTTTGTGTGGACGGGGCCTAAGTCTAATAACGAGCCACTTATCTACTTGTAATGGAAAATTTATCGGCCCAACATGAGTCAAAAAGCAACTTATCCAATCACAAGCTCCTACCTCTAGCGGTTCGCCGTTGTCGTCCTTAGGAAGCTGAACGTCCATTTCTAACTCGTTAGTCATCTCCGGGACCACTGTTATTTTCTTTTTAGCTTTGCTACGGACAAATGCCGCCAGTAATATCACCACAAGAACAGCTCCAAGGCAAGAAAGAACTATGACCAGTATCGGGGTCTCTGACTCAGCTGTGTCAGGAAAAGTTCGAGTTAAATCGAATGAAGCTCTTTGCAATTACACCCATCTTGAAGAACAATCTAAAAACTGTTCAACACACTTTATTTATTGCTTTCATCAAACACATACAAAGTCTCGTATACCCGCAGCTAGAAAAGGCGGTGAAAGGTTTTGGCAGCATGACCCTCCTAGATATGTGTAAACGACTTGCTCCATTTCTGTGCCGTTGCTGTTGTTCGTGTCGACACGAAAAGGTATTCGGTATAGTGTATACATAACTCAAACCTAATGCATGAGAAGCTAATTACCTTCACAACTGTTCTTTCCAGGGCATAAGGTAGTTGTAGCTTCATATCTCTCCTTTCCACCAAGTGGTACATTGTTTATGAAAGGATAAAAATAGATACTTTCCTTTTCAGCGCCTGCGCAGCTCAACACAAACTCATCACCAGTCCCATAGCTCGTTATCGTCGTGGTACACTTTAGGAAGGTCATTTGTTGTGGTTTGTTCCTCGGCGCGTACTGAACTAATACCCTTGTCGGTTTCTTCTTGTCTCTCTTGATAACTTTAATGGGATTTCCAAAGCGATCTCTGAGTACCACCACGAACGCAAACGATCCTTTTGCGGTGGTATCTGTTTTCACGTCTTTCACTAAACTTTTCATGGCGTCTATCGGATCTACAACGCAAAACATGAGATTTAATTTTAGTCGTTTGTCCTGCCTCTTTAGTTAAATTACAATTGCAATACAACTTTTTTATCTTTACGTCGGCGAATATGTAATTCTGAGCTGGCGCTAAGTCAGGGCCCAGTTGTTTGAAGGCCAGTTAGCGCTTAATTATAACCCAGGGTTAAATTTTAATCCGGTTTCCTTTTTTCTTTTATTCAAAAGCATTTCTTCGAATAATTTGTTCTATTCCTTTTTAATGTATCCAATCGTCAAATTGTAGACGAAAAGAGTTAAACCTTTTAATTATTGCTTTTATATCATGATCCAAATTTCGCATTAACCCTGGGTTATCTTAACCCCGCTTTGAATAACCCGGCCAGAGGTGAATGCCTCAGAGGTCCCCACTTTGCAATTAGCTTCAAACTGATCTGTGCAACGCCATTTCAGGCCAATGTAAATTATGCTTGTCAGTTCGATTCGTACAATCTATCATTATTGCTACATGCAGCCTCTTATACGTGATTTAGCAGAGTCATAAAAAA
>NC_133203.1:4427061-4487020 GCF_958299795.1 Porites lutea
TAGGAAACTGCAGGAGCTCGTAGGTGGAGAGTGTAACGCGTCTTCTTTCAATTATTCGCCAGAGATGTAGCCCGACAACTATGAAAGGGTAACTCCAAAATCCCGGGGGTACTACCTATAAAAGCCTATACGAGGAGGCTTTGCCCGAAGGGGGTAGGTGGTCCTTGTTGCGGAAGAAAAAGACGTAAATGAGTATTTCTTATCTTAGAAGAAGAGTAGTGTGCTGAAATTTGCCCAGTAAGTTACCGTAACATTTTCTTACTTGTGACAAACCGACGGCTTCTGAGCGTTGCCGAAAATCCTACATCATAGAAAATGACCGCTCCGTTTGAAGGTCCCTGGTCCGGCCACTTATGGCGACTTTGTAAGCCGGCATGGAAACTGTGCGCAAAAAGAAACGTTCCAAGCACCACCTGATCTAAATTCCTGTATGTTTTCTATAGACAGCATTAAACTTCCAAACCAAAATGAGATTTCTGTGTAAAGAGCTATAGTTTGGTCTCATGAAGAATTATCATTTTCGCTTCTGTGCGAATGACTGTGTTGTTGGTTACGATGCGACGGTAGCGAAATCGCAACTAGTTTGAATGAATTCAATCAAATTTTAGAGAGAAAGAAAAGCTTGTCGTCGCTTGTTCACAGTTCTCAAGAAAAACTTCCCATTAGGAAATTTTATGTCTTTAAAGGTTATGTTACAGGAGACTGATTCGCAACGACGATTTTTAGCGCAACACAGCATTGGAATGTTGGAACAATGTTGTAACCATTCGAAACAATGTAAGAGAACATTTCTTGTACTGATTGTATATGTCTAAATTCATGGATCCAAGTAATTTAAGGCGCCATAAAAAAACAAAAATCCACCTTAGTTCGCGTTAACTTGATTTTCCAGCCTTCGCTAGCTTCAGGAAAACCTCGAATCGAGCTTAAGAAGGCGAATAGATCAATGAACACTCGGAAAATTTCGTTTGTATTGTAACCTTATTACTAGCGTGCGAGAGCAGGCTCAAGTTTCTAGTTTCACTCAACTAGAAACTTGAGAGGAACAGGCTACCTTATTTTCTTCCCTTAAAATTACATCACAAAGTAAAACCGGCCGGACCAAGGACACAATACTGTACCTTTTTCAGGCTAGAAATTTCGCTAGTTGAAGAATATGAAAGCCGGCTAGGGAAATCTGTCATTTCGGTCTGTAAAAAGGCCAAAAAGACCTAACAGGTGCATTTTATGACTGGAAAAAGTCGAGAAAACTTTCTGGTCTTGCGATTTATTCACATTCAAACGACAACGGATTTACAGCATTTAAAAGGGATGAAAAGTTTTAAACTAGGTATGTTAAGAATCTGTTAAAGAGGGATACCTTTTCTGTTAGGATATGCCGAAGAAATGAGTGTGGCATTATTATAGTGCTATTGTAGGCATGACCAACAAGTTCCTCAGAATGAAACAGTTTCTTTGGAGTCTTTTGCCAAACGATTCGATCGAGAAATCGAATATTTTGATCTAAAAGAAGGTGAAAGTATTCAAGGAATGGAAATTATTCGAGACAATAAGCTTGATACCACACGATATGAACCTGCAACATGTTAAATTTGGGATGCGCTGTGCAATGTGAAAGTGAAAGAGGTATTTAAACGTTTCTTTAAATTTCTGTTTCGATTGTCAAGAACCGGAAAATTCGTAAAGGTCATATAAACAAACTTTATTGAAAGTGGTTATACTCGGTTGTGTTTTGTCTGTTGATCCACGGGACATGCTTGAGGGACGCCAAATCAGCATAAGTCTGATTACTGATCGACAAACCCGAGAAAAAAATTAAAACTCTAGAATCGAAACTGTTGTTTAGTTTTTTGTTAGTTTTTATCTTTTAACTATTCTATTCCACATACGGACATGAGATAGGATTATGGTGTATACACGTCATTAAAACACACACTGTACCCAAGGCCATGCAAAAAATGTACGAAGTTCCCCAATTCTAATGGGGTTTCAAAATCCCTTTTAGTTGTTCAGTCACTGCTAGAGGGGGGGCTTTGGGATTTTCGGTTTTGGCCATTTTGTAGGTCGGTTTTTCGGTTTTTGCCCTGAAAAACTTCGGTTTATACGTTTTGTTGTCAGTTGCGGTTTCCCGTTTTTCGCTTTTTTAGAATCCGGTTTTTTGGCAAAAATTAAGCAGGTGAGATTCCTCTGTGGGTCTTTGTGTAGTCAAATGTTGGGCTACTTTATAATTGTTTCTATTTTACAGTCAATCCAGGTCAAATTGCAATGTAGGATTCTGGAATTTTGATTGAGGTTTATAGCTATAGGAGAGCTTTTTGCAAACGCAAAATTTCCCTCATTGTCTTCTATTGCTACTTCAATCGAGGGCAGATATACCGGTTTTACGACCATAGCATCCATGGATAGTGCTGATACTAAGATGATATTAAAATCTTGATGATGTGATATTGTTTACACGACAAAATTGAAGAACAGCTCCCCAAGTCTACCGACAGACGGCCCACAGATTTTTTTGGGAACTGTTCTTCAAATTTACCGTTTGGTCTCTATATTCCACATATCATTAGCGTTTGACATCTAGACTAGGGTTTTGAAAATTGATCTGTATAAAACTTCGGTTATGATCGTTTTGTATTCGGTTTTCGGTTGTGATCGAAATCTATCGCGGTTTTTCTGTTTTGGGTAATTTTTAGAGCGGGTTACTCCACAACACCCCCTCCTAGAAAAGAAGCCGCTGAATGATAAAGATCTCTGTTTTAATTTTACTTTAACACTCTGACACGCAAAAACGTGGAAAATGGACTGTTTCCTTTCGACGTGGATTTAAAATCCGCAGAATGACCGGTGTGTAGACAATGGCTAAATTTGCGATAATTTTTGTCTACAGACATAACAAAAAATTAGCCGTTAAGTCACTTTGTATTATTATAAAAGAAAAATTTAGCCATACTAACCAATAATTGATCATTTGATCTCGATTCTTCACATTTTCAAAGCTGCATACATTCCATTTTACGATCTAACTTAGTACAGTCGACTCCCGCTAACTCGAACCCTCTACAACTCGAACCTCCCGCTAACTCGAAGCACTTTTCATTTCCCTTCAGATCATTTTCAATATAATTTTACCTTCGATAACTCGAACTCCCGATAACTCGAACTTTTTCTATTTCTCTTCAAGGTTCGAATTATCGGGAGTCGACTGTATAGAAGTTATAGAAACACAACGTGCATAATCTAAGGGTAACGCGGATCGACAACCAGTTGTCAAAATCCTGTTTTGTTAATCACGTTCTTTGATAATTTCTGCACACCAACCTCCTTGTACGTGAGTCTATTCGAAATGACAATACTTAAATCCGGTTTCACAAATAATTAGGTCTGTTAGTTTGTTTTCCCGGATTGTGTTATTGTCTATCTTTTAATACTTGGTTCATTTTTTGCGTGTCGCAAACAAGTTGTCACATAATTCCATCACGAGACAGGTCGCAATGGCAACAGCATAATTAGTACGGCAGAACTTAAACACCCTTGATAATCTTTTAAGTGCTAATAATCTTTGCGTGCAGTGATTTCTATTGTTCATTTTCAAATTTTGGCAAACTTGCCGAAACACAATTCGTCGTATGTCAACATCCTGGTTACAAATTGTTTTGCAGTAGTTGTGGCAACATATTACGTCATACAAAATAACTATCACTTGTTTGCAAACGATGTATATTTGTTTCCTCTTGGAATCAATTAGAGAAAAAAAAAACTTTAGCAAGTGTAATTCTTAACTAAAGCTATTGTCGACATTCTCTAATTTAGAGTCGCAAAACAGTAGCCTCACTTGTAAATTACACTTAAGAGTAGAGAAGTACTGATTCAAGTGTGAACAATTTGTCAGCTACCAGCCTAAAGGATACCTTGGGTGCCACAGGCTTTTCATGCGCGGTTATCGGTTTCGGTCAAGTCTTAAAAAGTGACCCGCCGAAAAGCTCCTCGATGTCGATAATTCTTCATATGATACTCAGCCTCATCAATTTAAAAATGTTAATTACTCTTCCTTATTTGCTATGGAACTTGAGAAATCACTATCAGTGAGAAAATCACAGCTTGGCGTCAAACGAACACGTCTCCCAAGCATTACATCAAACATTACAAACAACAAAAGTGAACTTTGAAACTGTTAGGTCAACAAATTTTCAAATCCACAATTTCAATAAGTTTCAATCTTCTTCAAGTTTGTCCATCCGTGCCTCTTTTTGCATTTGCTGTGTTATATAATTATACTCTCTTTTAACATTTTGAGCGTGTTTCTTTTTTTCATGTTTTCACTTAATTTTGTGGCAGTTCCCACTGTTTTTAAAAGTTCTGATAAATTTCGTGACACCGCTCCTTAATTAGCCTCCAACGCAAACGCTTTTAGGGATTCGTCTAGCCTGCAGTGCAGGCGTTTTCTTTGAGCATGCAATTTGCTCGCGAAAGCGCCATGTTGAAACTTCCCGAGGAGGGGAGGAGATGGGGCGAGTCAAAGGGAGCGGGAGGGGGCGGGGACAGGAGCCTATCAAATGGAGCCTCCATCGCCATTAATTTCTTGAGTCAACCCTTTCCCGAGTAGATTTATCAATAGAACGGCTTGTTTCCCGCGAAAAGTGTGATATTTCCGTGAGTCTCGAATGTCACCGTGCAAAAATGAAGTTGGATGAAGTCGAACTCAGAAGCCGGTCCTTCGACCGTTTTCCTTTTTTACTATACGTCCATTTTTACAATATTACAGCCGCTGGGATCTGGGTGTCATGAAATAAAAGTTAAAGAATTACCCGACTGAGACTGGGCATGAAGGGATGGGACAAAGTCAGCGAACTGAGGATCACGGAAAGGTTATCTTTGCGAGTTTTTTTTTTTTTTTGCCGCCATACATCCCATATTTAAGCATGCACCTTGAAAAGAGTCGACGATTAAGCGTTCTGCGGACGATTTGGAATTTGTCGATGATCAGCGCCGAAAAAGTGCCAGGATTATTTGATTTTTGTCATCACCGTGGAGTGGATTTCGCCAGTTATAAGCACCGCGTACAAAAGCGATGACCTAAGTAGCAACTAACGAGGAATACTTCAGTTCCGAAATTTGAGAAATTGCAGTCTTCCTTTACAACTGACTTGTATCACCATGAGAGTTGCCTGATAAAACTGACACTTGAAAAGTTGAACAGAAGACAACAGTTGCTTGACCGTGAATAATTTGCTAACGGAGGAATTTGTGACATCGCGCTCAAGTCCAAAGACCCACTTATCTCAAGAAAAACAAAATGAATTGTATCTGCGCCAAAAGAATTATGACTGACTAACAGGACAATTCCCAGCAGTTAATGTAGAAGTTTAGGCTCAATTCTTTCCTTCGAATTCGCATCTGTAGATCACTTTTTTGCGAGAAAACAATGGCTGGGCCCGGCGTTACAAAACATACGTAGCAGGGAATCATCACACTAGCTGACGGGCAAAACAACCGCAATGGACTACAAGTATTTATTCAGATAAACGCATTTCGGAAAAAAAAAACCTTGAAAAACTAGAAATTTGATTAACATTGAGTCGTTTAGCCGAAATGAGAACCTTAACGCTGAAAAAAATTGGCTAAAGAAAACGAATCCTGTCAGAACTACAGACTGCAGGTAGTAGTTAATCATTATTCATGTAACAGACCAGCTTCATGGCTTCTTAATGTGAGACAAGCAACCAAAATTAAGATTAACATAGTCAGAGTGTAAAACTCTCCACAGTATAATCTACCCGCTAGAAAGAAAAGAAAGAAAATCTCCGAGGGATGAAAACGCTAAAGTCACGTTTCACTAGCTTATGATTGTGCTTGGCCTGTCAACACCAAATTTCCTGCTGTTTGGTGAAGTACAATAGCAGTGTCATTTCGTCGTTGTGATTGGCTCTTCCCACCGTCGGCGCGCGAAGTCTCCCCTGGGAACCGTTCTAATTATAAATCTACTCGGGAAATGGTTGACTCCAAGGGCTTGTATGGGAGATGGAGGCTCCATTTGATGGGCTGATGCTCCTGGCGGGGAGAGAGAAGAGAAAACGCCCGCCCGAAAACACTGTGAAAATGAGAAACAACCCCTAATTAGACGCGCGTGAGCGCTCTTCCGGAAATGAGTAGCCGAAAACAACCTAGACTGCAAAACAGTCGGTTTTTTTCTCAAAATTAGTAAAGAAATCGGTAAAGCGTGGCGTAAGAGGCGAGAGAAAAAAAACCTAAAAGCAACCAAACAGTCGCTCCAGTCCAAAGACTCGCATTGTCTTGAGAAAAACAAGCTGGAGTTTATCATTGTTTTTATCTTGACTGAGTCACAATGCAATTCTCCACAGCTGATGAAGCTTCAGTTTAAGCTTCAATTCATTCTTCTAAATTCATCTCTGTAAATCGCTATCCGTGAGAGTTTAACATCCTGCAAAAAATTTAAAAAACTAACGAGCTGGGCCCAGCGAGATACAACATTGCAGGAAAACATCACATTCTCGGACTAGAAAGAAAATCGCTTAGTTATTCAGAACCTGAGGCGCTTTGGACAAAAATAAAGAACGTAACAGTCTTATTCAGCGACAAAAAGAGCTTTACGCTTCAAAAGAGGTCACAGAAAACGCTCTTGCGTCAGAGGGCAAATTATGAAGACCAGAAATTCAAAACCCACAGAAAATCAATAAGCATGTCATGACCTCTCAGTATGAAACAAGCGGCTAAAATCACATTTGCTCAATCAAAACATAGAACCCTTTAGAGCATAATCTACTCGCCAGAAAAAAAAAACGTATTGGAACAAGCAGCATTTTGGCATGAGGTAAAAGTGGTGTAGGTTTTAGTACTGCTAGCAAATCTTGTCCTGATGACCAGTGTAGAAATCGCTTTGACTTTCTCACTGCGTAATACACGCGACATTCCCAGCCGCTCCAATTCCAAAAGACAGACGGAAACGGAATAAACAGTATAGACTTACAGTTAATTGACAGGCATCAATCTACTTCCCTATGCCGCACCAATCAGGAGCTCCGTTTGCCAGCGTACGGAGTTTCCCAAAAGAACAATGATATCGGGCAGGCGCATTTTTTTCTCCCCTCCCCCTGCCCCCTTTCCTTCTTTCGCCCTCGCACCTATCGTAAGCGTTGCTATTGCTACTCTCCCCAATCTTCCACTGTCATAAAATCAAAGATAGCGGCTACAACAATATTACGAACACGAACAAGGTTTCGCCCACCCAAAATACGCCTGCACTGCAGGCTAGGATTCGTCACGCACTTACGCATCCCTGCCCCACGAACGTTAGCCTCCTACGCAGACGTTCTTAGGGATTCGTTACGCGTCCCTTTCCCACGAGCAGGAACACGTGACAAACCCCTAAGAACATCTGCGTTGGGGGTACTCCTTTACTTGCACAAATAGGTTTGTTTTTTTAAATTAGCTAAAAGAAGTAAGATGGGGAAATAAACGTAAACGAACATAAATGTGTCGATACAACAGTTCGTTACTCGTCTGGTGTTGAAATGCTGGCCAACTCTATTCTTCCTTATGGTTTTTACCACTGCAGGTTTATTGTCTGTTCTCTTGTCATGCCACTAGTCAAAAGCAGTTTTCTTCACTGTCTGATGTGACGGAAGCCTTGCGTAAAGTAAACATCAGTCTTGTCAACAGCCGGCTGAACAGTTCAGGAGTACAACACGGTGATGTGACGTTTGCGGGGGTGAAGGTTTCCCTCGAATTTCCTTGGCCACTTGACAAAAATGGAACCATGCAGTTGCTCAGCAACCAGAGACTGCCAATACCAGATGTACTTGACTTTGCCAGGCAACTATGGCATCAGGTGGGAATAATTGGTTTATTACCTACTTTGCAGTTAGTCGGGCTTAGTAACTACGGTCTCTCCATGGAGACTTTCCTGCTATCATTTAAGTCGGGAAACACATCGGAGGTTCAAATAACTTTCAACATTCCCGGATGGGATGCCTTGCATCAATTCAAATTCAAAATTGTCCAACCTAAACTGCACATAAAATTGGATTTCCTAAGAGGACAAGCTGATGTCAAAGCCAAAGGTTTCTTGGTATCATTGAATTACGTGGAATCCAAATTGAAAAATAGAAGATTGCCCGTTGAATTGATTTTTCCAGACAACCTAGATGGCTCTATGGAAATCATTGTCGCTGATAAGAGTGCTATTGTCGAATTCAACTCTCTAATACCACTGCTTTCGGCGTTTATGAATATTAAGTCCTTGGAAGCAATCAGTTGCATTTCTCAAAACATCACTGTTCCAATGTTACATTTGCGCTTAGCTGCTGGACTTTCTAACATCTCCATTGCTAACGTGACAATGGTTTCAACACGACCCTTTTTAGTCCTAGGAAAAGTGATCATAAGCACTGCAACGTTAGAGTTGACAGAAAATGGAAACTCGTTTCATGCCAGTATCAACATCTGCGGAGAAGACATATCGGTTAATATGCGTAATGATAGAGACGGACAGTATCTAATCCTCGAGGCAGCAGGAGAAGAAAAGGAACGGTCTTCATCAATAACTGTTGATGCTTTCCTTTCTTGCTTCGAGGACTTAAAAGAGCGCCGACCAGACATCAATTTCATGCGAATGAACAATTCTTCTTACGCATTCGGTCTCAAACAATTCCGCATTATGTATAAAATGAGACCAAACCTGCAGCTCGCTGACATTATTGTCCTCTTTCAACTTCCAAGTGATTGGAACGTCTTCAAAGGAGCATTCCTATCGACACAGCTACTTAATTCAACATTCAGCGCTAAAATTACCCTCTCTCGTCATAATTCATCCGCAGATATAAAGGCAGAAATTTTTGGCCAAGCAATCATTGGACATCCACCATTGATAGAGTTTCCTTTTTTGATTGAAGTCCCAACTAAAGCCAGGCCTATATCACTGACTCTTCAAGATACAAAAACGATAAGCGTTGATTTTAAAACGTTGTCAAAGCTGGGAAGTCTAAGTGGCGCTTTTCCTTCTTTTCTGAACACGCTACTTACACAGCTTCTAATCAGGAAACTGAAACTGGAATTTTCCTCAATGCTTACTGGCGCTTTCAAAATAACCACTCTGCATGTTGAAACCCCGCCAAAAACAGTATGGAACTTTCCATTTTTTTACCTCGGGAATATCAAATTATTTCACATGGTGAATCACACTCTTGTTAGCGGTGAAATCAACCTTGGAAATGTGAGCTTGCCATGCCGACTTGACTGGCCGCCGATAAGTGGAGGCCCAGTAATAGAACTCCGAACTTCTTCGATGGTAGGAGTTTCGTCATTTGTCCAGCAAGTTTATCTAACGTTCTTTGGAAGAGAGAAAATCAAGGACATTTCAAGAGGTCTGAAAAGAAGCAAACTATCAGTCATATCTAGCTTTACCCTTGAAAAGGCCTCATTTTATTTATCCAGAAATCTTTCACTTCAAAAAGCATCATTTAAAGGAGCTATTGGGATGTATTCATGGGAACTTCTGAACGATTTCTTTGGCGTTAGAGATATTTCTATTTCGATTGACATCGACGTCCGAAAGTCTTTCGCCCTATTTATCGAAGGAACGATCATTTTGGTCGAGGGAAGCGTTAGCATGCCTTTCCAGCTGAACGTTCCCTTCTCAAGAAACCAGTCACTAGAAATCAGCCTTCCGGAAAACGCACAACCACGTATTTCTTTCCGAAATCTTACTGGAATATTATTTTCGGCAACAGGAAGCAAGTTTCCCTCCACCCTTGGATCGTATCTTCCAGAGTTAGTTCTCCAAAAACAGATTATTTCCTTCGATGAAAAGCGAACTGTGTTCCAAATTAATACACTTCAGGCTGTCCGGAGCACCCCATGGGATCTTGGGGGCATTGGAGCTCTTACCATTGGGAATGTTACAGTTTCTATGAGCCCGCAACAGTTTACGTTGACGGGAAGTCTTTCGCTTGGTAATACAGTCCTGGAGCTTAAACTGACAAACTCTCCCGATGGACAAGTGTTTAGTCTAGTTCGCCCAATAGAAGTCAAAGGGCTGAATAATCTAATAACAAATGCCTTGAAAAAGATGTTGCCAGGAGTAAAAAGTTTACCAGATGTTGATCTGTTAGGCCTCAATATCGCTGACAAATCCTCAGTACAGTTTGCGAAAGTACAGTTCTCCAACAATTTTGATTTTCTGCAATCCTTTGCCCTTAAAATAGGGCTCTCCGATTCTTGGTCGTTTTTCCAGTCAACCTTTTCATTGCTCGCTCCTACCATGAACTTACACGTTAAAGATCTCAGTGACATTCCAAGTTACAGGCTCGACATATCTGGCACTATAGAGTTTGTAGAAGGAAGAAACCGAATAGTGTTTCCACTTGAATGCAACATCCCAGAATCACAGAACTCTATGATCACACTGAAATTGCAAAACAAAGTGGTTTTCAATCTCTCAAATATTGCAGCGTTACCGTTGGTCGGTAAACTGATTCCACCATCTCTGCTGGCACCAATTTCAGATATTATTGGAGACGTTCTACTTTGGCCATTAAGAACAGACTTCGAACCTACAACAGCACGTTTGGAGTCATTAAACTTAACAGTAACCGCTCTCAAACACTGGCAACTGAAAGGCTTTCCACTGGCGTTCCAAAATATTACCTTAGAACTGAGAGTCGGCCAAAACGTTTACGCAACTCTACAAGGAATTATTGTCTTAAACGCTAAGCCAATTTTTGTGCGAATGCCATTCCCACCAGAAATACCGAACGTTCCTGAATTGAAACTGACATTCCCAGGATTTCCAGAGATAACGTTGGCAGAAATAGGCAAACAACTTGTCGGTGGCTTCGGCTTAGAAAATCTTTTCCCGCCAGTTTTTGATAAACTGAAAATTTCCATGAAGGTTTTGAACTTACGCCTATTACCACCTCTGAGGCAGCTGAAGATCCAAAGCTTCCAGATGAGCTTTTCACTAAAAGACCAAGTCACCATTATTGATAACTGGTTGCGTATATCTGACATAACGGCTGACCTGAGTGTGGCAATAGCCAATAAAGTGAGCGTCGCTGGGCGATTGGCATGTCTCTTGACGCTTGGAAAAGGGGCCAATGTCCTTCAAATTCAAGGGGTCCTATCAATGCCTCATTACTCTTCTCAAGCGTGGGAACTTAACATCCTCCCGCAGCAAACGGATCTTTCAGCAGCTAATATTGTTGCATTGACTGGTGGTGGATTTGATTTAAAAGCGCTGTTTCCTGACGACATTCTATCAAAAGCAGACAAGTTTTTGTTGAAACACTTTAAAGCCGCTTTCAATCCCAACCCTCGTTTTCAAATATTCAACATAACATGCGCTTTAGAGACAAACCTTAGTGACGTCTCGCTTCCCCTTGGAATAAGAATTCAGCGTATTTACATAATGCTGTTTATTGAGGACCCTTTCACTGCCAAGCAGTCCGTCAAGATCACAATATATGTTGTTTTTAGCCTTGGTAAGACAGTAGTTCAGACAGTTCTCGCTGTGTACAAGGACTCCGTTGTTCTAGCTATCGAAAACCTTAAGGAGCAACCATTAACTTTATCAGACTTGGCAACTCTGATCGGTGGGGATCAGCTGCTTAACATCGTCCCTGGCGCCTTTTTGAACTTCAATAAAGTGACTTTGAACAGCTTGAGCATCAGATTCAGCAAACCTCAATTTGATGTACTCAATGCCACTGTTCGATGTGATCTCAATGGCTTTGATGTCGGTTTTAGCTTTCCACTGCCAGTGCCTGACCCATCCAATAACTTTATAGCAAGACTTACTGTTCAATATCTGAAGCTCGACTTAAAACAAAACAAGGACTGGGAGCTTAGCGCAGCAATTAAAGCGTCGTTCACCGGAATTCCGTTAGAAAAACACTTCAGTGACCTTGAAGGACTAGTAATTGTGACGTCACGATCTGCCATAATTACTCTTAAGAAGAAACTCCTTGACACCAAAGTTGATATGAAACTTGCTGGCATAGACTGCAACTTGAACATCAAGTTTTCAGATCCAGAAATTATATTTGTTACACAAAGACAGCCCAAAATTAAGGTGAGCCTTGAGGTAACGGGATTCGATGTTCTTAACAAAATGTTTCCCTTTAAAGTGTTCAAGGACACATTAATAATGTACGTCGTGATAACGGAAGAGACAGGTATATCAATTCAACTAGAAACAATGCCAATTAGGGATGAACTGATACCCTGCAAGAAGGACAACGAACTTTATACCTGTGATTTTACATGGCTTTGTGAGAAACATTCTTATGTCAGATTCAAACTACCTTCTCTTGCATATACGAGAGACGGCTTCTCTGCTATTATTGACGTTCAAGGCTTGGACACGCTGTGCGTTCCTATGGCACTGCCTCTCTTGCGACAGTTCTTCAAGAATATCCCGTTCCTCTTTAATCTAGCCAAATCAAACATTCCTTTGTGGCCCCCTCCGGACATAATAGGCAACTTAAATAGGATGGGATGTAATATCGATAACCTACCGAAGGGCATGGAGCGATTCAAAAGTCCAGAATTTCCAAGAGAGATAACCGTAGCCCTCTCTATGTCGCAGAACGGTCCCGTACGATTAAGTCTAGAGGTTCAGAATGGAGAATCCTTAGATGTGGCAATGCCGGTGAGTCCCTTACGTGACTTGCTAGCAGTCTCCTTCAGGCGATTCTCCATCGGAACTATTTTCGGGTTGCCATTTGTTGACATTGACGCTGAAGTATATCTTTGGGATCTTAAGTTTGTAATACTTCTTTCACGCCTTCCAAGACAAACTCCACTGCTAATCAACGCGGCAAATATGGAAACACACATAATCTGCAAAGACTGCTTCATTGTCATCCTGGGTTTTTTGCCAATTCCGATTTTTGCTGCACCCTTGTCCGTGAAATATCCGACACTCATTGATTTCCAAGCTCAATTAACAATATATCATCGAAGACCTGATTTTAAAGACTTGGGCGCAATTGCCTCTCTTTTGGTTGGGCTTGTAAAGTATTACACAACCAAGGACTACTTATTATCGATGGATGACTTAAAAGCTGCAAATAGCAGTTTACTTGTCCTAAAACTGTCGCACGAAAATGACTTGACTATGATTCAGCTACCAGCGTTCTCTGGTGGAAGTAAACTTACGTTGAATGTCCCGCCAATAGATGGTAAGAAGTTTCTCATTGGTTGGATGAATTTCATGAAAACGTTTGAACCTATATGGCTGCTACAGATTGTTCCTCTCAAATATCGTGTTTTGGACGTTGCATTCAATATCGGTCCTTTTAGATGGCCTTTGCTAAAATTTGCAGCTTCATCACCAGAGGAGCTAAAGAAAAACAAAGCTCTCTGGCCGTATCCAGTGATGGAGAGTGGAGACGATGCATTGATAATTGCGTCCGCGGACTTAGTTCTTCTCTCTGCTGACGTTGTTCTTCGTGTAAAGAACTTTGGAAATGCTGGTCTGTCGCTGCGTTTGAACGCTGGTATAAGTAGGGTGGTCAAGATAAACTTTGAAGCCGCCGCACAGATCAACTTAGAGGACTCTTCCAATCCAATGCTGATTTCTGCAAAAGCTCACCTAAAACTGTTTGATGTACCACTCCTTAGGGGTGAGGTGACTGTTACCAAAGACATGATAGTAGTATTTGGCGAATTGAAATTTAACTTTCTGGGCGTCGTTAAATTTAGTGGAAGGGTAAGAGCTGTTTTTGGTCCTGGCCTTCTATTTGTACTAGATTCCGCAATAGATCTTCAGTTTGTGGGTGTGTCACTATCCAGTGGCCACCTTCTCATAAAGGAAGCTCCTTCAACCTCGTCGGTACGGGCATCATCGCGATTCATGGGGTCGAAACTAAACATTGTGATTAGACGTCGTCGTCTTTCTATTGCCATTAGCGCACAGGCGAAAATTGCCCTTGGTCGACCAGTTGATCTCGGCAAAATAAAAGTCTTAGGAAAGGATTTGGGAGGAATTGTTTTGCCCACTGGCTTTGACTGTGATGTGAGGATTTCATTTCCTGGAAGAAGCACGTTAAAGGTTTCATTTCATTTTCTAGGGCAAAAAATAGATCTTCCTTCATTAACAATTGACATACAAGATGCAAGACCTGATAGAATCCCTCCACTTCTACTAGATCATGTTAAGAATAAAGCGCCTACTTTGATAAAATATCTGTTCCAAAAGGATCCTCGTTTGTTATTAAAAGCATTTATAGAAGGACTTACAAACTTTGTTGGCAACGCGGGAGAATTCATCAAAGACTTGTTAAAAATGGGCTTAAAACTAGGAGCAGAACTAATAAAGAACGTTGGCAGATTCCTCAAAAACCTCGCTGACTCAACAAAGGCATTAGCCCAAGCCGCTGAACAGGCTGTTAAAGCTGTAGCACAGGCGGCTAAGGCTGTTAGAGAGGTCGCTACAATAGCCGTAGAGGCTGCTAAAAAAGCAGTTGAACAGGTTTCAAAAGTGGCAGAGAAAGCCACAAGACAATTTAAAGAGGCTGGAAATGCTTTGATACAAGCTGCAGGAAAGGTGATACGTCTTAAAAATGCTGTCAAAGAGGCAAAAAGGGTCTTCAAAAACATCTCGAAGGCACTTAAAAATGTCGTTAATAGAATCGGTCAGATAGCCTCGAAAATAGCGGACGAAATTGCCAAAGGTCTTCGTAATATTGCTGGAAAGGTGATCAAAGCTGTTAAAGGATTGTTTGGTAAACGTTCAATATATCGACGTGATGCTCTTACCAATGAAAAGCGAGATAAAGAAAGGGCAAAAAAGAACCTCCAAAAAGATCGAAGCAATCAGAAAACTCATGTCAGGCAAAAGGAAAGAGAGCTTGAAAGTGCACAAAAAAGAGAACAGATAAAGAAAGTCTTGTATGAAGATGCGCGCAAGGGGGCCCTCCGTTCAACAGGAAAGCTAAAAAAGACTTTGAAAGATAAAACCGATAAGGTGGCACGCTTAGATGACATCATCAAAAAAGGAAAGTGTGTAACTGGTGAGCATAGCTGTCACCCGAATGCAACATGTCTCCGCTCAGGACCAGATGGACAATCATTCAAATGTATATGTAGACATGGGTGGGTAGGAGATGGCGTCTTTTGTGAGCGGCCTATTAAAAGTGTTGCAGTTATGTCGGATAGTCCAAAAGCAGTAGGAGAAGCAGTTTCGTTTTCCTCCTTCACCCTATCAGGAACAAATGTTAGGTATAGATACAGTTTTAACAGAGTATTTAGTGAATACGGTGTCGCATCACACGCTTTCAATTCACCAGGAGTGCATGTGGTAAACGTATTTGCAAAAAACGACGTAAGCAGTGTCTCAGCTAGTGAAATGGTCATCGTTCAAGCACCGGTATCCAATATTAAGCTTCAAATAAGTGGAGATCGTAGAGCATGCCGTGCTGTTAATCTTAATCCCTCCGCCAGTGGGACAAATGTCTCATTTACTATTGATTTTGGAGATAACACTTCACTTACCAATGTGAGAGGTTTAGTAGAGCATCATTATCGACAATCAGGAGAATTCATCGTAAATGTAACGGCTTCGAATTTTGTAAGCAGCATTAGTGGGACATTCTTGGTGAACATTTCCTCAACCCCTTGTGATCTACTCTATTGTGACATGTGGTTGCTAGAGAGGGCGTTTCCAGGGAAGAAATTAACTGAAATCACGTCATTGGCATGGTTTTTTACGCAGTCCCCGTTTTTTGGAAATAGGGAGACTCGACTTAATAAGATTTGGAAATACCTGGCGTTGATGTACCCATTGTCCTATTCAGTGTTTGAGAAAGCTAGTGCAGAGATGAAAATAGGGGATAGGAGATTACAGTATAGCTTCGGAGGATCATACATTGAAATCGATGCTATTCTGGCTGGGATACTGGCATCGCCCCTAACGTTACCAAGTGGAAATAAACCCTCGCCATTTCTTCCACACATTTCAAAACCACTGGAAACATTCACCTGGATTGCATCTGTACTAATCGACACGACCGACTTCTTAAGCACTTGGAATACTTCAGTAGAAAGTACAACATTGTGTCAGGACAGACTTTCAACATCAACAGTTAATAGTGCAGTTGATGGTTACGTTTTGGGTTTAGCGATTACAAATTCATCGGGCAGTGAAAAGCTGTCAAATGTTTTATTCGACTACTATTGTCCTTCAAAGAACGATGTGAAATACAGTTGGAAAACCAGGTACCAGGTATTCTATAACGTTTTCAAATCAATGAAAAACGGTGAACCCCTGGTCAAGGTGGTAAATTCTTCACTGTTACTTAACCACATAGCGAGCAGGGAGAACTTTGTGTCACCCATACGATCACTTTGCCTCGGCTATTTTTGGAACGTAACAAGGCCCATTCTGAAAAATCTAAATGACAAGGTAAATAAAAGCGTGGAGTTCTTGGACTCTGCATACCCCTACGTATGCAACCTGAATCAGCATTGCTCTCAATGTGTCTTGCAACCAGGATGCGGATGGTGTAAAGGTGAAAAAAGTAGTTTTTGCACCGCTGGCCTATCACGTGGACCAACATCAACGGCTTCTTGTAGTCCAACGGAATGGTACTATGGAACTTGTACGTCAACGTGTCCATTACGTCACGGTAGGTTATGCAGTGGAAATGGAATATGTGAATCTGGTCGATGCAACTGTTTTTTGGGATTTCATGGGAAAGATTGTTCGAAGAGGGGCTGTGTCTATAAGACGAAACAAAACGATACTCTACAAACAATTTCCGTTTGGTCGCATATCGATGTCGTTAATATTCAAAAGGCCAACTCTGGACGTTTGAGACTTTTTACTAGAGCAGTCAATTCACTTGTGACGGTTCCGATGTCTAATCAAAATTACAAATGTATTAACGATAGTGAAATGTTAAAGTTTCATCCGGTATTCCCCAGAATGCTTCGCCTTTCGAGGAACAAAGCAGGACTGGACAGCTTCTGTGGCCTCTTTGAGTCAATAGCTCCTGAAAGTGAGTCCCCATCTGCCTGTAAAGGACGCACAAGTAGAGAACGATGTTTGGAATCTGGCAGATGTTCCTGGAATATTCGGGAACCATGCTCTGGGATGCTACTGGAAGGCTGTTTCAAGTTAACGCACTGGGTTGATCTGCTTGTTCAGAAATCTGATGTTATTTATTCGCCGATATCTGGCAACGTTAAAATGGAAAAGGACGCCATTAAAATCACTGGCTGGCCTGAGAGTTTGTGGGAAGGCTATACCGTAACAATCTCTCATTTGAGACCCTATAATATCACCAGTGTGCAGAGCGGTCAAAAAATTGGGAAAACCTTGCCACACGTTTCAATTCTTCCAGCGTTTGTGAGCATACAAGTTCAACACGATGGCGTATATAAAGATCCCATGGCATTCCTACTTCCCTGTAGCCCAGGCTGCTCTCAAGTGCTTCATTTCTACAATGGGTTGTGCGACCAAGCATGTAACACAGACGCATGTAACCACGACAACGGAGAATGCATATCCATTTATTTCAACCAATCCGGTTACGCACTAGAGCCAAAGAGTTTTCATGATTTGTATTCTCCGGCTTCTTTAAGGACATTGTTCTATTTACAGAAAATAACTGGAGAGAAAAATCTGGAAGTTGCACGTGGGCCACTCAGTGTCTTTTCTATTGCTAAATGGATTGTTGTGGAAACACTCAACACATCTAACTTTTATTCTTATCTTGTATACAGAAGTCAAAGGAGTCACTTGATCGAATTCATTAACCCTTTGATAGCACTGAACACATCGCTAGAGAAGATGACTCTGTTAACGGCACAGAAGTTGACTGAACTTGGAGTACATAACGTGTCTCCGTATAGTAGATGTGGTTCTGACTACGATATTGTAGACATTAAAACATCGTCTCTGCGAAATCAAACGAACTTTCAAATTGGATTGAATAAGCTTATGTCTGCTCAGATGGTAGATTTGACGCTGGGTTCCAATTACACCCAATCTCAAGAACCGTATCTTCACCTAGTAATACCGCGTAATGCTGTCAGTTACCGCTGGTTGAATCATTTTGATCCAACTCTGAACGTTGAGAGCACTTGCGACTCACTGACTTCGTGTTCGGGACATGGTATTTGTTTTACCAATGGCAGTTGCAAATGTGACAACTTTTACAGGGGAAGAAAATGTCAATTTAATACCTGTCCCGGCAGATGTTCTGGTCACGGTACATGCATTGAGGGTGTATGTGTTTGCAGCGTAGGTTGGGATGGAGACGACTGTTCCAAGGTAAAGTTTTGCACACCGCTCTGTCCTGAAGCATGGATAGGTGACAGCGTTTGTGACCCAGACTGTAATTCTCCCGAGTGCGATGGAGACAAAGGGGACTGTCAAGACGTTTGCATTTGCCCAAAATCATGGCTTAGTGATGGCACGTGTGATCACATTTGCAATAACAGCAATTGTGGCTACGATGGTGGTGATTGCGTCGAAGAGGAGTGCAGCTCTGGGTGTCGATCTCAAATGTTGGGAGATGGGATATGTGATCATCAGTGTAATACAGATATATGCGATCGGGACAAAGGAGATTGCGAAAGCCTTCCAATCTGTCCGTGCAGCTCAGTTCTTCAAGGCAACGGAATGTGTGATGATAAATGCAACATTTTGGAGTGCAATTACGACTATGGAGATTGTGCATTCCATATTGTTGAAGGCAGTTGTCCTCAGGCGTGCTCACCTCCTATGATTGGTAACGGATTTTGTGACTTGTCGTGTAATTTATCTGCGTGTAACTTTGATGGCGGAGATTGTACAATTTCGACGAGCTCAATTGATTCATGCTCTGAAGGTTGCCTTCCTACTTTTCGAGGCGACGGAGTTTGCGATTCTGTTTGCAACTTGCAGGCCTGCGGATTTGACAACGGTGACTGTCCCAAACCCGCCATGCAAGAATGCGCACCAGAATGTGAAGTGGACATGGTAGGAGATGGAACCTGTCAGCAACAGTGTCAAGTAGAAGAATGTTCATTTGACGCAAATGATTGTATGTGTGCTCCAGGATGCCTCACCTCAACTTTGGGAGATGGAATTTGCAACATCGATTGCTTTGTGGAACCTTGCAGTTATGATGGAAATGACTGCATGTGCCCTCCTGAGAATTGCCCAAAGCATTTAATTGGTAATGGACACTGTGATGTTGCATGTAACAGCAGAATCTGCGACTTTGACGGTGGGGACTGTACATGTTCAGCTGGTTGTACCATTACGTCGATTCGTGACGGATCTTGCGATCCCGCTTGCGATTCAAAGCTCTGCCATTTTGATGGTTTAGATTGTGGAGGTTGTGAAGCGGAGTCACATTTAAACATCTGCGACGAAAACGCTCACTGTGTTGTTGACAACAGATCGTTACCGTTTGTACGATGTCAGTGTAATAGAGGATTTTATGGGGATGGATTCTCCTGTGTAAAAAGAGGAAACTGTTTTAACGGAAGTGACGTTTGCTCAAGATATGGGAGATGTGTTGATAGTAATGGAACATTTGAGTGCTACTGCAATCCAGGCTGGGTGGGTAATGGCGTTTTCTGTGAGAATGTTGACGAGTGTAAAGAGCTAAATCATAACTGCAGCATTCACGCAAATTGTATAGATGTACCTGGGACATACAATTGCAACTGCGAAGCTGGGTGGTCAGGTGATGGCTACAACTGTACAGATATTAATGAATGCAAAATGAATTCAAATTCATGTTGTGCAAACGAAGACTGTGTAAACAGTGAGGGAAATTATTCTTGTAAATGTAAAGACGGGTGGCGAAAAAGCGAAAATTCATCCCTCTTTATACCGGAACGATGTACCTCAAATCATATTAATTCATTGTGCGTTGACGTAGATGAATGTGCAGACGAAACACACAATTGTTCTTCTCAAAACGGCCAAGCAAACGCCCTTTGCACGAACACTATCGGCGGTTTTCAGTGTACCTGTACACAGGGATGGCAAGGTGATGGCTTTTATTGTAATGACATAAACGAGTGCGCTAATGGTTCTGTTTGTGGCGATAACCAATTCTGTATTAACACGGTTGGAAATTATTCATGTTCCTGCCTGGAGGGATTTACATCCACAGGCCCATCAAACGAGGACTGCAAGGACGTAGACGAGTGCATTCTTGGTTTAGACGACTGTGATATGTTCGCGACCTGCTTTAACACCAAGGGAAGTTTTACGTGTGAATGTATGCCTGGATTCGAAGACAAAGGAAGGATTTGTACGAAATATCAATGTGGTAATGAGACAAACAATGTCACACGTTCAAGTGAGAAAAACGGCACTTTTTCTCTCCAGCAAGTCTGTTCTTGTATCGGGCAGTACAGAAATGCTGGACAAACGTGCACAGACATAGATGAATGCGAACGGGGCTCGTTCATTTGCCCCTCATTCGCTCCAGTTTGCCAAAATTTAATTGGTGGTTATGAATGCAAATGTGATGCCGTAGACAACTCATCTTGCGATGCAGTAAACCCTTGTGACTCTGCCAATAACACTTGCAACGAAAACATGACCTGTATATCGATTGGCATAGACCACTATTGTGTCTGTCCAGAGGGGTACACTGAAAACCAAAACGGGACAGCTTGCATTGATGTCAACGAGTGCGATAACCTTCAGTTTTATGGATCTTGTGATTCCAACGCTGATTGTGTCAATGTTGATGGAAGTTACGACTGCAAGTGCCATCATGGTTTCTTTCAGAGTGGAGATGCTTGTTTCGAAATTGATGAATGTAAAGGAATGATTACACAGACTGTAGAAGGACAATTGGAGGAATGCAGAGCTGGTGTTTGTGCATCAACCCAAACATGTGTCTATTACAACAGTTCAATTGCTGAAGGCAAGGCTGTTAACTCTACCTTTATTTGTGCTTGTGACGAAAGTGACAACAGGAAAATAGACTGCGTCGAAACTATTACAGAGGTTGTCCAAACTGAAGACAACGTGACAACTGTTATATCTATTCCTTGGTATTCGGTAGTAAACGTTAGTTCTCATACCATTCCCACGTACCAAAGTACCTTTACACATAACTGCACCGACAAAGCAATGTGCAAGAACCTTGCAGGATCATACGAGTGCATTTGTCTCCATGGATATAAAAGTGATGACGGCGGATGGAGTTGCCATGACATCGATGAATGCCTCGAGAACAACACCTGTCACCCAAATGCCACTTGTTTAAACAAAGAAGGGTCCTTTGATTGTAACTGCAAACCTGGGTTTGCCGGAGACGGCCCAACCAACTGTTCTGATATCGATGAATGCTCGTTTGTAAACTGCACCAAAAACTCATTCTGCAGAAACATAGTAGGTGGTTACGTTTGTGATTGTTTGGATGGCTTTCATAAAAACGGAAGTGTGTGTGAAGATGTGGACGAATGTTCCAAAAATACTCTCAATGAATGTCACCCGAGGTCGTCTTGCTATAACTATCTTGGTGGCTACAACTGCACTTGCTTCACAGGCTACCATGGCGATGGTTTCAGATGTTCTGATGTAAATGAGTGCAGAGAGAGCTCCATTTTTTGCGGGGACCATGCCTCATGTTACAACACTCTTGGATCTTACAAATGTACGTGTGACCCAGGATGGACAGGTGATGGACAAACCTGCAGCAATATTGACGAGTGTGCGCTTGGTTTGCACATGTGCATTGAGAATTCCTACTGCACAGATAATGAAGGTAGTTACACCTGTTCTTGCTACAGAGGATGGAAGCGTCAATGGTTTGAGCCATACGGTAGATGTTCCATGTGTGACGCAAACACATTTTGCTCCGGACGTGGCCAATGCTTGCGAAATGGGTCATGCGATTGCCTCAGCCACTACAGCGGTCCAAATTGTTCAGTATGTAATCCAAACGTCCGTTGCTCAGGCCACGGAGTTTGCGACTTCAATGGTACTTGTCATTGTGAGTATGGATGGACGAGAAGACCCTTGGACTGCAGTATCTGTTTTCCAGCGGAACTTTGCAGCGGTCATGGTTTATGTAACGACAATTTGTTGACATATAAGGAACAGCCGTGTTTTTGTGATGACAGATATTTTGGGTATAACTGTAGCACAGGTAAGTATAGATATTTTCCTGTACTGTATTTTATTGCTGGTTGTATTTGTATTACAAACACCTTGCATTAATTACAGAAAATTAAATAATGCTAAAAATTGTATATTACGACAAAAAAAAATAGATGCAGTATAGATACATGTATAATACTTAAGACAGCAGAACAATGTAATACTATTTTGTTCTTAGCTGACAGAAAACGAGGCCATCTTGCTTGGTAACCACTGACTATTATTGCTGGTGACACTGTCAAGATGTGTTTGGTAGTTGTCGTGTAGGTTAATAGCTTCTAACGCGTCAGTCATAGTTTCTCAGCTTCACAGTCAAAGAAGGTAAGGCGTGGCCTTACCAATGCGGAAGAAATCGTCTCACTTAATTCTTCAGTCGATGAATAAAGAAGCATATATTAATACAACTTTAGTACTCACTGAAGTTCATGTTTATGAAATAATTTCCAGCATGTCCAGTCATAAAAGGAGAAATATGTGGACCTCATGGTGACTGCAGCCGAAATGTTAGTGCATTGCGTCCATGCGTTTGCCATCCCGGTTATCAGTGGAGCGATGCATCTTCATCGTGTGAAGACACCAATGAGTGTCTTGTTGGCTCCCATGAGTGTCTGTCACCAGCCAAATGCGTGAACACACCTGGGTCTTACCGTTGCGGATGTCCTTCCCTTGTTGGATGGTCCTTTGATGGCAGAACGTGTATTGATACTGATGAGTGTCAATACCCAAACGTGTGCGACCCACAGGCTTCATGCAACAACTACCCTGGAGGATTTAAATGCAGTTGTAATATAGGATGGCGGGGACAAGGGGAACATCCTGTGTGTTCTGACATTGATGAGTGCACGGAAGGAATTGACAGGTAATGTTGATTTGTTATACTGGGATTTCCTCTCTGGCTGAGTACGTGATTGCCGTCATAGTGTGACATATTTCTCAAGGACAAACCCACGTTATTTAAGTAATCAAAGCCTTCCATCTCATTTTCAAAATGATCAAAATGGGTCACAGAATGATTTCCTTTACCATATCAGCTCACTTTAAATCTCATGAACGGTTGTTCTTAAGAGAAGCCTCGTTATTCTGGTTAGTTTTCTTTACGAATTCAGTTTTGTCGGTCTTAGCTTTTGGGCCTTTGGCTTCTACCTAAAAGTCAATACTGTTTGTCTTATCAAAGGTGTCCGAATCCGTCGACATGTGTCAATACCCTTGGAAGTTATTATTGTGTGTGTAATCCAGGATGGGAGAAAGTGTCAGAGTTCCAATGTTCAGACATAGACGAGTGCAGTCGTGGAATCCACAGCTGCGATCGCAACTCTTATTGTGTTAACACAGCTGGAAGCTGGAAATGCATATGTAACAGCGGATGGTACCCATATCCATCAAATGCTCGTCTACCAACATGCAGAGACGTGGACGAGTGCGTGGATAAGCCCAATGCTTGCCCGGTACAGTCAAATTGTCTAAACTCTGCAGGCTCCTATCGATGCAACTGCTTGTCCGTAATGGGTTGGAGGAATCAAGGTGCGCACAGTTGTGTCGATATTGATGAGTGTTCTCAAGGATCACACAGGTGCCCATCCAATTCGAGGTGTGTCAATACGCAAGGCTCGTACCGTTGCAGCTGCGTGGCTGGTTGGAGAAACAATGGTCATTATTCTTGTGTTGACATTGACGAATGTCTTCAAGGACGTTACAATTGCCCGTCCAACTCACACTGCGTCAATACGCAGGGATCATATAGATGTGACTGCAACCGGTGTTACTATAAATCTGGAAGTAGCTGTTATGGTATGTGTTAGCCCGTTACGAAAATTACGCACAATTATTGACATTGTACAAAAGCCGGAATGCAATAATTGTTTTGTTATTCACTCAAATATTTTTGAGTTCCGAACAACCTTACCTCCTCAAACACGTTCTTCAAACCATTTGCTTGTTTCTCGGCACTGTTTCAGGATTTCAAAAGATCTTCTAGGTAATGCTCAAAACGTAGATGACATCCATTGAACAATATTTTTAGCGTATTCTTGCGTTTCTTCCGTTCAGATTTAATCAGAAATTCAGCTATTTCGTCTTCGGATAGCCATTACTCTGCGAACCGGCTCCAGCGCGCGTAGAAACTACCACAAAGTGAGCCTGTTCGCAGGCTAGACAGCCGTAAACTCTTTCGTCATTTTCCGAACTAGGATGACGCGCCGCTGCCTGGAAACGAGGTTGCTATTCTAACCGATCGAATCGGTTGCTTATCACTTACATCTTGCAAATATGGTAAGCACTGACTGGTCATGAGCTCGAGGAATATTTATTTATCTTCATTTATACAGGATTTACTCCTTCAGCAGGGTTGATATCAACGAGGGTCCTGTTAAATAAAAATTAAATACAAGAGAATCGCAGAGAAAAATATGAAATGGCAGATACTTGAAAAAAATACTATACAGCAAAATTACAGAATAACAGTCCTCAACATCTTCTTGAACTGTGGCAATTTGCCGCGTCTGGTAGCTCATTGTAGGTCCTTGCTTGGCCCCGGTATACAATAGATTTTTTTATAAACTTAGTTCTCACAGCTGGAAGTACAACATTAAGTTCAGTGCATCCCTCTCCCAAGAATGCTTTCAATCCCGAATCTGGCCCCTTTTTTCTCTAAATCCCGAATCCCGAGCTTCAAATAAGAAAAATCCTGGATCCCGAAAAAATCTATTAAGGACCCTCTGCGGGTACAAGTCCCTTCAAGCAATTGAAAATGAATGTGCACAGATGTTGTTACCACCTACTACGTAGGTTAGCCCAACCAAGGTGTGATACCGGGTCGGCTGGACTAACTTTCGTAGTAGGCCGGGGAATTGGAGCCAATCAGAAACAGCGAAATATTTTGAATGAACAATAATCTAATATGAACAATGCAGACAACCTAGTGACGTTTGCGGTATTTGTCATTATTATTTTACAGCCGACTGTCATCAGGAAACTCAATACTACTACACTTCCACTTATACCACCTATACAACATATTACTCTACCAGCTGTTATCTGGGTCTCAAAAGATGCAGGGAGTCACGGTAGGTAGTAAGGCCACGGGGTACTCAACAAGGTTTTACGCTGGTAGGCTCTACCCCAAGGTTCAATCCCTGACCCCTTTATATTTCATTTGTAACAAAAGGTACCCTTTTTCTATACCTTTTATCTCAAAACTAGGACGTTTCTCGACTTTTTCTTAGCCATAAATTGCATCTGTTAGCCCTTTTATGGGTCTTTTTACAGACCCAAATGACAGATTTCTGTACCCTTTCATATACTTCAACAAGTGATTTCCCCACTCTTTCACATACCTAAAGCCTGAAAAAGGCCCGGGGGACAGGTACTCAACAAATGTTTGTACGGGGAGGCTCCGCCCCGAGGTCCAACCCCTTACCCTTTTGTATACCATTTTTCAAGAAAAAGGTTCCCCTTTCGTATACCTTCTATTGACAAATGGTACCCCTTTCACATACCTTGTTTAGAACTCTGCATCCCTGTTAACTGCTGTAAATGCACTGTCTTTTAATTAGGAATCAATCTCAAAAAGAGAACGTTTTCTCGACTTTTATCGTATAGGCCATCATAGGGAGTACCCTGCAGAGGAAAAAGGTCGCCCTTTTCGGCGGAGCCTCCCCGTATAGGCCATTATAGGCAGCACCCTCACCCCTCGGGTCTCGGGGTAGCAAGGCATGCAAAATGACTCTCAGTAGTAGTAAGTGCCAGAGCAAGATAATGAAAAGTTAAAGTACTGCAAAGTATAGCTTTCACTGACTACAGTATTTGCCAACATTTGATTGTCCAACCGGAATTTCCGCGTTCCTATGTGAATGGTAAGTATCACCGGGGGTCCGGGAAGCCCTAGTCTACTACATAACCGTTTTTAGTGTCGTCACGCAACGCTCCTCCCCACAAAGGAGGTTACATGACGACACTCAAAACGGCTGTGTAGCAGACTAGGGAAGCCCCGTTGTAAGACGAAATCGAGATATTGCCCTATATCTACATATACTTACGTTAGATGACCTGGTATTTTTCCGTTTTCCGTAGGAGGAAAAGCAAGACAAAAAGTGTAAGAAGAAGCCGTGAGGTCTGGGTTGCCAACCGTCATGGAGCAAGTTGTCCGTGCTAATGAGCGGCAAAGTTTTATTCGGGAGCTTAAACAACGACGACGGCGACGGCAACGAGAACGGCAAAAAGGCAATAAATTTAGATTAGCAAAACAACAACTTTGCACGTGCCTCACGCTTTTTTGTACATTTCTTAACATTTACTTCTTACATTTCTTTCTCAACGTAAAAATGCCTAATTTCACGTTTTGTCGAGGGCGGGAACAGAAGACAACAACTTTCTTTTCCTTTTACTGAACTTTGATACAGACCCTCAGAATTCTAGTCCAAAACAAATTGCCCACATTTGACGAATTAAACGAGATGAAGTAAGCGCGATAAAGTTTGAAGGAGCTGAATTCACTTTTTAAGTGTCGTTTTCATAGCCGTCGCCGTTCTTGTTGTCTAAGCTCCCTATGGCCTTTTTCAGTTTAAATAACTCAATAGATTTCTTTTTGATGTCCATATACCCGGTAAACAGTATAAGTGTGGGGTCGGAATGTAAGTCAGCCTATTGGTCTGTCGAACTGTGTGGAAGGTAGCTAACTGCCAACGAGCAGCCTCGCGAAGACGTAAGGCTGCGATGCGGTAGCATAATAAAGCCGTGCGGGAAAGTTCCAAGGCAGAATGAATCTCGAAGCGATTTAACATAAGGTAGTGTAAGACAACCTTTTCATAACGTAACGCAGAACAGAGAATGCATTGTTTTCAAGCGAACACGTGCGCTAAAGTTCCAAGGCAGAACTACACTCCCAAAATTTTAACTTAGGCTGCTTCTATAAAATAGTTTGAAATTAAGTACTACAAACTCCTACGTTACATTTTAACCCCAAGTTAGCGTTAACCGGTTTTTGAACAACTCAACCCCGTCGTCCTTAGTTGAGGCACTCAATGAACGACTTCAAGTATAATGCATGAGTGCGTACCATGACGGTAAATGACGGACACATGACTAACCTGCAGCCTGCATTCTCGTAGTTACGGTAATTCATGACATTTTTCTAAACAAATTGAGCAGCGCGCGCGTATAGGTAAAATCTTTGCTCGTTGTCACTAAGCGATAGCTATAAGTAGACTAAACTAGTATAAGCTTGCAGCATTTTCTAGTAATCATCAATTGATCGAGCAATAGTATAGTCACTCTTTGTCTAGCACTGCCGTTATAATGGCATCAGATGCATAGTCATTAGTAAACAAGTTGTTGTCCGTGGCTTTTTCCATGTTTTCCTTGACATCAAGACTATCAAGGGTTACCATGGAAGCAGAAGACAGGTTGAAACACCCCTTAAGGTACTACTCCGAAAAGCTGCAAGGAACAATCATGCTCGCATGGACGGGTAACTGGAAGGGATACCCTTGAACTCAGACCTGAGAAAGATAAGAAACTCGGTCACATCTGTTACTATGAGTGAAAATGTTTTTTTTTCTTAGCGTTATCATCTCGAGAATGCCTTTTAAACTTGTTGTAAACGAAGCTTGAATTTTTAAAGCAACGCCCAGCTAATGCACGAACGGCTGGGGCCCCAACTCAACAGGGGCAACGATCCAACGACAGCGGTTGGCAAAATTAAAAATGCTACACAAAAAAATGATACTTAAGGTTTTGAAACAATTTTTTCTTCATTCTTCGTTGGCGAGCAGAGTCTCCTGTTGTCTTCAGTGGCGTATCTAGGGAAGGGGGCGGCAAGCATTTATAACATGTAAAATACGATTATAATAATTTCGCGCCTCAATTCCTTAAGTGTCCTAAGACGTTTTGACCTGCGTTGTAGGTTCCAGAAACAATCGCTTTTAGTCTCCATACAAATCCTTATATAGTTTGAAGGTTTCGCTACAATGCCGATATGGACATATATCTCCAGCTTTTGCCACCTGTGGTAAACGCTTTACAGAAAGACTACTTGTGATAGTTCCAATGTCCTCCTGATTTGCTGAGAAAGAATCGCATTTGTCCGGATGGTGAGATTACGACTATGGTGACTATATTTTGAGCTACCGACGTACAAACAAGGACAGTCAGGTGGATGTTCAAAGCTGAGTTACATAAGCGACAATTGCCTTTAACATAACACTTTGAACATTTCGCAAGCAACTCAGTTAAAATCACTTAGGATAAGGAGCGGGGAGGAAGGAAGCACGGTGACCCCATCTTTTTGTTGCATTTTTTTTCAACCTTATACGTGACGTAGCTATTAACTGTATTTACGTTTCATCTTAGTCACGAGTGATGTTTTCATTTTTGGCACTCATAAGGTTGCATAAAAACAGTCTATGATTCCATTCCATGGATCAAGTACAACAGGCAAAAAGCCAAAGGGGACTTCCTGTTAGCGGTTAATTTAAGGTGGCTTGGCATTTTAATGGTGAAGGTTGAAGGGTTTTCAAGAGTGAATATCTCCCAAGTTTGAGCATAAACTACGCCGCCATTAACAAAGATTTGGAAAAATCACCACCCCAGCTGTATTACGAAAATTTGTTATGATCAGCGTTAGAGACATCGGAGTTGTCATAGCAACGAAATGACGCCATAATTACCTATTTTTCTTGCAGCCGTATTTCTCAGCACTGGGAACTCATACATACATACATAGTCCTTTATTATTCTGTCGGGTCTTTTTAGCGCCATCGGCAGTAATTGGGGGCAAAACCGTTTACGGGAGCGATTTCCTCCAATAGCTGCCTCAATTTTCGTGAAATATATCGAGATATTTTATGGTCAGAAATGCACTGTAAAACTGGCCCATCTTGATATTCGGCCGTTAGTCTGTAGAAAACGAAGCGCTTTCAACGAATTTTCACCTCCTAGTAGTTCTAATTTTTTGTCGCAAATTTCGTAAGAGCCTCATTATTTAAAGGGTATTGTCTCCAAGTTTCATTTTCACGTGAACAGCAGTAACTAACAAAGCATTTGAAATACGCAGAAATGTTGGCTATTGTTGTCCACGAAAATATGAAACTTGGAGACAATACCCCTGAATAACTCTCACTTGTAAACGCGAAATTAGTGAATTGAGGGGGGCGTAAGGGGGGTACGAATACCGCAATACCGCACATGGTAGCGCGAGAATACCGCAATACCGCATCACAATTTAGCCAAATACCGAACCCGCAGTTACCAATGGGAAATGCGACCCCATCCAGCGGCACATCCCCGTTAGCCTCTTATAAGGAAGAATCCCCGCCCCCCGGGCCCCCATGCTACGTAGGCTAAGCACACACTGAATACTAGTACATTCCATATTCCTGCATGCACAACGAGAAGGACGAGTAATAATTTTTAGACCATACGCAATTTATAACGACCTCACTGACCTCACTATTTGCTGGAATATCTGACTGATCACTTAGTTGACCCTCTGGATCCCTCGCCATTGTTTGACGACCGGCACGAAAGTGGCAGTAAGATTGTTAAGGAGGTTAACCAAGCTGACTATTTCCACAAGGTCCATGAGGTTATAAATAACGCGACATGTTTACGTATCATTGGATAAAAAAAGTCAATGTCGTTAATCATATAAAGTATTAACTGAGATTACAAGCCATACGATTTGTCTGGACTGTTTGCGCAATATACGATCCTCGACTGTGCAACTATAGGAAGACACGCAGGTCACGCAGGCTAGCTAGGGAGACCTTTTAGGATTTGTATCCTCTTGTCATGAAAAAGAAGCAGATCACCGCGACGCAACGACTTTTTCACCGCCTACCGCGACATAAAATTTAAACTTACCGCACCCGCTTGGACTCTGGAAACCGCAATACCGTACTTTGAAACAAAAATTACCGCAACACCGCACCAAAAATAACCCAATACCGCAATACCGCAAACCCTTACGCCCCCCTCTGAATTGTAGCCCTTATTTTACTGCCTTACAAGATATCAATTATTTTGGAACTCAAAGGTCATATAAAATGACTGTTAATCTCGATAATCTCAATTTAAAAAAAATCTATCTTGCGGTTTCAAAATTATTCTCTTATTTGTTTGAGTAGACCAGAATGTTTACAAAACCGCTAACAAGAGCGTCTAAAAACATACTAATCAAATCCTTCTTTCTAGCAATCGGCTACAAAACAAAGGATTGTACTGAAAAATTTTTGGGGCTTAACTGTGCTTAAATTTCTCCAGAGGCTTGCTTTAGATTTTCCATATATTTGTCTGTTATTTTTCGCGGAACTTTCTTACAGACAAATGTATAGAAGAGGGTCTCAATGGGGTTGTTCCTGTTACGGTTATCGGCTAAAATTTTGGCTTTTTTACGGCTATCGGTTAATTTTTTTCAGTTACGGTTAACAAAAAAGTTAAAAGTTAATTTCTTTTGTTTCAAAGAGCTAAATATAAATAGACTTGATTTTTTTCTATCTTCAAAAGTAAAATAAAGGTCGTATAAACATAACAACTTTCTTTAATGTTCCAGACATGTTTCGACGGTACATCCGTCATCTTCAGTGTTACATATTTTGAAATTGCCGTTGAATTTAAAGCGCGCGATCTTACAAAGTTCGTTACTTTGCGTTTACGCACAAAAAAATTAAATGAGTGACGCTTAGTTTTTTACAGGGAGAGAGTCAGGTTAATGTGTTTCACCTGCTGGTTGAGATCGGGCTTCTCCCATTTTATAAACATGGATTCCTTAAGCTTTACTTGGTACTTAGTGGCCGCAGAGTCCAGGATCTCGAAGCAATCCGGTGTGCAGGATGCTCTACAAAACTCTGAACTCTGCAGATGTTTAAAAACGTTCGAAGACCTGTCTGAAAGTAATTATAAGTGCTCGCGCACTCGTGTGGAGAAGTGTCGGCTGGTTTCACCAACATAACAAACATTACAACTTGCACACGAAAATTTATAGACCACACGCGTGCGTAGCCCCTCAGGGACAGAATCTTTCACATTAAAAAGATTCCTGACTTTGAAAGTAGTAAAGACTAACCTTAAATCAATAGGTTTACATAACCGGTTAACAAGTTTGCGTATACTCCTCTGTGCTATCTATATTGTTGCTGCTATCTAGACCTTTTGGCAAAAATAAAGGTCTTAAGATCATCTCGGGATGAAATAAGCTTTTCTTTTGAAAAATTTTAACATTTGATAGATCATACTTTTCATAAAGTATTTCACTTCTGATATTATTTTACGCATAGAAATGCCAATAGTCAATTTAAAAAAAATCTGTGTAAAAAGCAAAAGCAGACACGCGAACGCCCAACTTAAGGCCGGGGCGCGACATTCAGTTATAACAGAAATGGCCGTTTTCACAGTAGAGACGAATTATTCGTGTGAGACGCGCTATCCGTTTGAGAATTCGCGTCAAATAGTTAATACGTCTTAATTTGAAAATGGATATGGTTTTAATTTTGATTGAACAATCCGCCTGACTTTATCCGTCAATTTTAACGGACAGTTTGAAGATGGATTATTCATTTCAGATAGCCTGTGTACAGACGCCCCCCACCCCCCCAACAACCCCACCTCAAAAAAAATCGGAGAAGGGGTGTCTGTGAGGTAGGGGGCGACTTTACACAGGCTAGTCTCAGACAGATAATCCATTTCTTGCTATAGTATGAGAGCGGCCAATGGCAAAATTCCCGTGTTCAGTATTTTTAATGATAAAAAAGGACTGTACAGAACGATGTCCATAGGCCTCATTATTCCGCGCGGCTAATGCGTTTCGGGTCACGTGGTCCGAGCGAGTCTTTCTTTTTTCTCAGATACGCCAGGGAAATGCCTTGAACGAGATTGCTTGGGAAGACGCCGTACAGGGACTAGGTATGGCAATGTCTACCGTAGCGTCAGAGAAAACTGACAGGGAATTGTTACGGGGAATTGTTGTTTATCGGCAACGTGTTTTATAAACAGTGACATCTCTGCGTGTTGTTTCACTAGTATTTCGAGGGAGCGGCGGAAATGGAGCCTAGGTCTAGGTCAACACCTAAAAGGCGCTTGGCCTAACGTGCGTACGGAGTCAAAGTAGCCGGGAAATAAAAAACACAACCATGCATAAGTGAGTTTAGCACCTTCCTTAAAATTAACAAATCTGGGAACAATTTCTCTTACGGTTAACTCTTTTTTACCCTATTTACGGCTAACCGTGAAAATTTTTCAATTTTTACGGCTATCGACTAAATTTTTGGCCGTTTTACGCCTATCGATTAACCCCGTTGAGACCCTCATAGAAAATTTAAAAAAGTGGTTCTAGGTCTTCTAGCGCATGTAACGCCCTCAATTTTTTTCAGTAGAATCCTTAGGAGTGAAGCTTTAGTTTACAAATCATATTTTTTTCAGAACAGCCGTTCTACGGAAATTAGTCGACATTAGATTCTCATACAAACACTGTAATTTCTAACGCGTCTGCCTGCTCGTCAAGATGGCGTCGAAAACCGTGACAAGGTCTATTGTTTACAAAGTACTGTGAAACGAGATTCTTCGATTTTACGCTTCTGTGTTTTCTGCAACATACCCTTTAGGTGTTACTTGTGCATCAGCAGAAATTAGCATGTGCATTTAAACACATGTTTCCTTTCAAGGTTATTTGCAAGGTTATTAGTCCATTTTAAAATTTCGGCAACGCTTGGAATGTGGCCAACTTTCATTTTGTGAAATAAATATTAAATTCCCTGCGCAACGTAGCAAATTAATGTTTATTTGAAAATTGTAAAATCGACGCTGTTCAAAAGAGTTTTAACCGACGTTTCGGTAGTGTTACCTTCTTCAGGGTACAAGACTAAACGAGACTATTTTTGTAACCTCAAGAAGACAGTATTGCCGAAATGTCAGTTGAAACTCCCATTTGGACAGCGTCGCTCATCAGCTTTCATTTTGGCCGAGTGCGACCTGGGGTTTAGTTTAGCAAAATTCAAGATGGCGGATCAATGTGAAGCTACCGAAGGTGAACTAAATTTCCATAAAAGATGCACTGAAGCGAGAGAAATCCAAATTTCAGCGGGGAATTTGGAACGCAACTACCCTAAAGGATTTAGGCAAGACATTCCTTGAACTGAATAAGCTGGCTGAGTCAGTTGTGAAAGGGAATTTTGGCGAGCTTCGTGAGCGCACCAATTACTACAGGATCGACGAGATATGTCCTTTGCAGCATGGTCCGCGCAAAGACCGCGATTATTCGCCGTCTTAGTCCAAAAATGAGCATAGTACATCTGTGGATGGTTTTCTTCGACCTTCCCATGCCTTATGAGGTCTTTGATCTCTTGAACAAGGAAATTCTTGGTCTGACAAGAGTTGGGATAGAGGCTGAAGATACACCAGGTTCAGTGACTATAACAGTTTCAAGCCTGAGAAGATTATCTCATCTCTTCGACCAGTTCGAAGATTTTGGTGGCTTTAGAAAGCAACTTGGTAAAGGAAAAGGAGAGGCAAAGCTGATGGTGAACTCCGAGAAGAAGGAAACAATGGTCTACAAATCTAAAGAGGAGAGAGTAAAATTTCTCTTATGGATGCAGGAATTCGTATGGGATATAGTCAGGATTAGTCAACAATGAATAGAGGATGCAATGTTGAATCATACAGTAACAAGTATTTCCCTAATACCTCATTGACAAAACCCTGTCAACCTTTGTGCTTGGACGATAACAAAAAAGACAGATTGCCTACCATGGATCATGGCAAGTATTCCTTATTTTCTTCTCAGGACGTATAAGTCAGTCGAAAACATCCCAACTATTTCTGCTATTGGTCTTATGCCATGAAGAATGAATCGATACAGGAAAACCATCAAGTTTATTTCATACATGGAAATCATACTTAAAACATCACCAACTCAAAGATTTCCCAATTTTTGGAGAAATCGGAGAAATCAAATCACAGTTTTTGTTAGGCACCTCTCTATGTCCTTTACCACTTGAATTTAGTAATTTTAGCAAAAATTGTGATTTCTCCAGCTTTTCACAATTTTTGGAGAAATCGCAGAAATTGCAGATATCGTAGTGTTTGCTGGGCACCCTTCTTATACCTCATTTACCACTTGAATTTAGTAATTTTAGCAAACTCTGTGATTTCTCTAATTTTTTCGAAAATTTTTGGAGAATCGCGGAAACTGCAGAAATGGCAGTTTTTGCTGGGCACCCTTCCACCTCCTCTAACACTTGTCTTAATTAAATTCAGCAAAAAGTGCGATTTCTCCAATTTTTCACAATTTTTGGAGAAATCACAGAAATTGCAGTTTTTGCTGGGCACCCTTCTACCTCCTCTAACACTTGTCTTAATAAATTTTAGCAAAAACTGCGATTTCTCCAATTTTTCACAATTTTTGCTACTGCATGCAAACTTGGACATATCTCGCTGTTCCTCCTTTTTTAGTCATACATGTAATTGTAAATGGCAGGAGTACTCAAAAGGACTTGATTGTTGGTTAGGACCTGCGCTTGTATTCTTTAGAGTTTGATTTGAATATTTGATTCCGGGCCCAAAGTTTCAAGAAATGGGCTCCTGCCCAGAACGTGTATATAATTTTGTCTATAATGCTTGGTAAGGGGAAATACGCGGATTTGACTCAATGTAAATCTCTATATACTCCTAATGTAGGGGTTACCTGGTGACGAGAATGCGAGAAGAGCCCAGAGGAACAAGCTGAGCTCACCGATAAGAACACGCTCCATTCGTATTTACCCAAAAGATCCTTTTGTGGTGTATACAAGGTTAACGCCCAAAGTTCTGTGTCTTAGACTGGAGCTCTATGGATGCACTGTACCGGGTAAGTAATCAAATTTAACTATTTCTTGTATAGTGAAAACGAATTATTGCAATCGGGGGTCGCCCCATGTAAGGGAATCCGGATTCCGGAATCCGTGAAAATTTTGTTTATGGAATCTGGAATCCTGGATTTAGGAATCCGGAATACGGCTCAAGCCTTAATCTCATAAGACAAAACCGTGAAGCCACAGCGTTATCTGGTGACGAACGAGTTTACGGAAACAGCTGAGAAGAAATTGAGAGTTTCGGAAAAGAGCCAAAAAGTGAAAACACGACCAGGAAAACTTTCAGTGACATGTTCTTGTCCTCAGTAAACAAAGGTAACCTAGAAATTTTGGATTTACCTGCTGGTGACGTTGACCACTTATCGGCAAAGTTTTTTTCTACTGAGCAAATTCTCTAAGCTGGAAAAGAATTTTCTGGGGCAATGTCTGACATGGCATGAATTCCGTCCAAAATCCCGCTTTTTTTCGAATTTTAGCCTTTTCTTGAATATATGAAGTACCCACCATTGTTATAGGTAATAACACTGACCAGATGGCAATTTGAAACGAAAACAGGGGGAAAAACCAATTTTTCGCCGCTGGCTCTATAATGTAAGCTTACTGTACTGTCTTTTAGATCTAAAATAGAGCTAAAAGCTAAGGTTTGTGTGAAATTTTGGCTTTGATAACGAAGAGCGTAATTTGAATACCTTCGTTTGTTGACAAGTCAATGCGTGATTTTCTCAAAGTTTAGCGGACTTTTTCCTAGCAGTGAATGAAAGCCTCAGATAAATTTTTATATCATTGGAAAAAAACGCCATTTATACTTATCAGGAAAATTAATTTCAAGTCATTGTGAGTTATACCGCGTAGGAAAAAGTTTTCTTGAAGATCTGCTCCGAAATGAGATTTTACGACAATGAAATATTAGCGAAATTCCAGCGGCACATCCCCGTATTGCTGGTTTTCAGTGTCACGCCATTCAAAATAGATCAAAATAAAAAATCAAAACCGTTCAATAGATAAAGTCCAGAATCTGGGAAATGAAAGGAGGTAAATATGCAAAGACCCCCGCCAAGACTCAGGTCATCGGAATGCTTCGTATGCGAGATATCCGAAGAAATGTTTTACCCAAATTTATAGCGATTTGTATGGAGACGCCATGATTGCTCATCCAGTTAAGCACCAACTTGGCGGACGGAAACCAACAGAAACATCTGTTACCGAGTTTTGCTACAAAAGCGTGAATTTATTCTTCGAGGAACTTATAAACATTAAAGTAATACTTTTTCTAATACATAAACTGTTTAGATAGCAAAATTCCCTGAAATAAGTCATTTTTTTTAACCTATATGACAACTCTCTTGGCCGTCATGTAAATGCCACGTCACGGAAAAGCTTCGAAATTCAAGCGTACTCTATCGCAAAACCAAGAACCCTTTCGAAGCGAAAATTTGAATGAAAATTAGTTTTCAGCTGCTCTAATACATCGTGAAAGTAAAATCTCCGTAGGTTTTATAGTTTTGCAGTTTGAATTCTAGTGACGTCTTGTGAAAGCCAACAATAGGCCTCCGGATTCCAGCATTCAATCTATATTACATCTTTAAATACACTTATCTTATTTAGAAGAGTCATTTTGTTTGAATACAATATACAGTGCAGAATTGCCCAAAGGTCGGCTTTTTTGAGCGACATCGGCAAGACGTCGACCGAGCCCAACGAAAAAAGATTTTAAGCAAGTACAGTGGTGTGTTTTATTTATTTAAGCATCCGTCAAAAGGCATAAATACGTTAAATTTAAGACGGAGACAGCCAATGTTAACTGATTAGAACACTTTCTTTTTTCTTGCGAGTTTTCTCTTTCAAGTAATTATGTATAAGTATACATGTACGTTTCGATGTATTACTATCAGGCTTATAAAGGTACTTAATGAAATATTTGAAACCAATGCTAGCCGCACTTAACGTTAAGTGCTCTGTTCTTACGATCTTACAGAAAAATAGATGACTGTGAGTAATGGGTGGTTCAATGGCTACTGTTTCATTTTGTTTTAGATGTTTATACTGCTCAATGCTGTTTGAAGTATTATATCTGTTGCAGCTAATTTTTGTTATTTCAGTTAATTTTTATTTTTTATTTGTTACAAATTCATTAGCATACATTACCATACCCCAAAACAATGGAAAAATAAAAATTAACTAAGATAAAAAATTTACTACAACATATGTGTGTATTTTTCCTGCTTTATACTCCTCTCTTGTGTTGTGCTCAACCCATTCGCCCCTGAACCGCCCGTAACCGCCCGTGCGGATCCACGTCCTTTCTACCCTTTGTGACGTCATCAGTTTTAATGGTCAAGGACAACTTTGTCCGCTAACTTGTGCAGAGTGAAGAGATCTTTCAAACCATACCAGAATGAGCACAATTCAGTCAAGGACGCCGGAGAAAGAGGCAAAAAACCATGTAACATTGACCTGAAAATCTCTATGAAAATTTTGTTCCATTGCCCACCTACCTTTCCTTTCACCTAATCCTAAGATCCTAAAAGCTTTCCTAAAAACTATTCCCACCAAAATGAAGCCTACTAAATGCCCAGCAAGAGAAAAAAAAATGAGGCAAGAAAAGCGAAAAAAGAGGGGAGGAGAGAAAGCGAAAAGTAAAAGTCAAGACTGCTGTGTCACTATCGCTTTCTGCGCATGCCCAAACTTCGCAAGCTGATATTTTGCATCTGGATCAAAAGGCCATGGCCTGTAAACCGGTTTGTGGTAAGTTTTAGCTCTTTATAGCACGACAGTGACCAGAAAACTACTCGACTAGCTTCAAAACGCGTTTTTCGGCAAAATCTCCAGGAGGGAATGGGTTAATTTGAATTCAGCATCCTTTGATGATGATGGTCATTATTGTTATCATCATCATTTTGTTAGTAGTACAATAACTATCATTATTACATTTATATCAGTTTATTTTTATTTTTCCTTTGTTTCAAATTCATTAGCATACATAACCATACCCCAAAACAATGGAAAAATGAAAATTAACAGAGATAAAAATTTACTACAACATATATGTGTATTTTTCCTGCTTTATAATACTCTCTTGATCCTTAATTTGAATACATCCTTGCTTAATTTGAATACAGCATCCTTTGATGATGATAATGATGATCATTATTATTATTGTTATCATCATCATTTTTTAGTAGTGCAATTATTATCATTATTATTATTATTATTATTATTATTATTATTATTGGTATTATTATTATTATTATTATTATTATTATTATCATTATTATCATCATCATCATCTCTCTTTTGCGTAAGCGAGTGTTTTTTAACGTTAATATCCATTTTGTTTCTCTGGGCAAGCCGTTTATCCGTCCACGGCCATCAAACCATCCAGCCGATCTTCTTCTTTCAATTATTTATTTATTTATTTATTTTGTCAACTTTCACTCAATCCTTTCTCTTTTTTTTATTCGTTTTCTTTTACGTTCAGTTGCCGTGCGTCGGGTGAGAAGTAACAAAATAAAATGATATTACTTAGCAACAAAGTATACTTCAAAAATTCTCACAAATATCTTTGCTCACGAAATTAACGTCATTAAAATACGGGGGCAGATAAAGAAAGAACTGTTTTTATAGGTAGTGTATGGGAAAATATTTGCGTAAACACTGATATTAGTATTAAATGACAATAGCTACGTGGTTGGAGTTATTGACTTAGGGCAATCTCTTGCTTATAAAAAGTGGTACTGTTGTAGCGAATCAGCGACGGGTGACATAATTTATTTGTCAACGAATCACTGAAACATCGAATTGCAGTGCTTTTAATAGTCTGTTTTGACAGTAAGCCGAAGGCTAACAACTACATTTAGACCTAAACAACTGAAGGCTTTTTCAACAAAGGACAAATCTTTTAAGAAGGCTAATCAAGGTAAAGAGCCGCAACTCTAACAAGGATGGTAGGCTTTCCAGTACTTCCCAGATGCTATGTCTTCGCAATGGGGATCTTTGCTGCTTTTCCAAGTCATTCTAGAGGTAAAACGTTACCTTGTATTGCACACTACATTTTTAATAGCCAAGTTCATTTGGAACATATTTCGAGCTCATTCCTCAAGCTTACATCTTTGTGTCCTCGTTTCTCTTGAAAAGCTTTCAGCCAAGGATCGATTGGTGGCATGTTTTATGTCAACTTCATGATCGATCAATTTTCCTACCTGAATATCACAAGTATTGGACGGAATCTTATTCAAGACGAAAACGATTGTGGCTACGCCTGTCTAGAAATTCCATCCTGTTTTTCGTACAACGTGGCTGCCTTCCCTGACGTCAACGGCAAACTTCTGTGCGAACTCCTGTCATCGGACAAGTATAACAACTCAGACAAGTTCAACGCCAGCAAAGAGTTTCATCACTTCTTTATTCCGGTGAGTCAAACGTCTAAATGATGAAAAGTGTTTCGTTCTATAACCCTTTTGCTGCCAAATGTGGCAAAAGGCGACAAGAATTTCCAAATTTTGTTTTGTAAAATGCTGAAAATACGAATAGCACCGTGTGAAAGTAAAGGCAGGGAGGTTTCATTTGAATGGTAACTTCACAGAATTTTGTCCGCAGGTTACAAAACTCCATCATTCCCTCTGACAGTGAGAGAGTTTTTAAGAATAAATGCTCAATAATCCTCTCCCCTTATCGGGCTTTTCATGCAGGGTTAATGAAACAAATGCTAATTCAAAGGAAACGTAACATGGTTAAGAATCCCAACTGGTAGGAGGCGAACCATTTGGCTACTTAAAAAAAAAATTGGGTTAAGCATTTAAACACTGGACTAACGAGAACAATCAAGCAAGTGGACAGAGTGCATGGTACTTGAACTCGGGGCCTCCCCATTACATGTCCAGTTTAACCACCCAACCACGCTGCCTTCTCCGTTTCATGGGAACACTGTGTAGATATTGTTCTAATTTCTCTCCATAGCTACAATGTTATGGGCTTTGGATGATCGAATTCTGGAAGGGGGGAGGCACTCAGAATTCTCTTTACTTCCAATACGAAAGAAAAAAACAAAACAAAACAAAACAAGAGAGTGAGTTCTCTGGAACTATATGTATCTAAAAGACACCTTAGTTATTTCTATTTGTAAAATTAACGCTAGTGAAATGTTACACCTGCGAACTGCCAGCTTCCAATGCCCAGTCATGCTTCTTCAGTTCGTTAAACAGAAATTTGGATGATCCGATTAAGTTTATGAGGCAGACTGGTTCAAACTTAATCTCTCCACTGAAATACAGTTTTCTCCATTAAAAAGCGTTCGATAGTTCGCTTAAACACATTTGGTTAAATCATGGATTATTATTATTATTATTACTATTATTATTATTATTATTATTATTATTATTATTATTATTATTATTATTATTATTATTATATTTTATTTTCAGTAACAACATATTTTGAAGAATCAGTATAGAGTCTGAAATTTGCGAAATTTTGCTTTAAGAAATAAACCCAAGGCTGAAATTTTGAAAAAGATATAGTTTTGCGTGTTAAAAACTCTGTTAACAAGACACAATTATGTTTTAACGGCATAAGCTATAATTTAAGATATTTTCCGCCTAAAATCGGAAAAAAATGTATTCAGCCTGGGCTGGAAAAACGACATTTTATTTAAATAAAAAATGACACCCTCCTAATGTTGGCGATGCCCTCGACACTAAGACTTTCCCTTTATGCTACTCTGGGCCCGGTTGCATAAAACGTCCGTAACAACTACGGGTATACGTACATGCACTCTAACTTAAGTCAGTTGCATGAAATCACTTAAGTGCTCCACTTAGGAAGTTCACTTAAGTGGGTGCCCTTACGATTTGCATAAGTGTTCACTTAAGTGTCGTTTATGCAACAGAAATTGCGGGTGTTGCATAAAACGTTTTTTACGGGAAAAATAGCACGTAAATTTACGGGACCCATGTAGGTCCCGTATCGTTACTGTTTTTACTTAAGTTGACGAGATCTTTTACTGAGAAGTGACATAAACGACATTAACTTGACTGGGAAAATTTTAGTGTATTAGATAGATGGTCGCTTATTGGAGGTGGTCGCTTACGAGAGGTGATGGCGCATGGAGGCTTGATTGTTTGATATTTTCGATTGTGAAGTAAAAGTTAGTCTTGAATCTTGCCTCCATTTCTACATATAAAACCTTCAGTTGTTTATAAACCATGTAAAATCTCTACACGGAAGTTGAATAAATCCAGCTGGACATGTAAATGAGATCCTTGCTAAGTGATGTAAAACATGTTGTTTGTTGTTCTTAATGGAGGATATGTCATTACGGCTGCATCGACACGATCGTCGAATATATTTGTAGTTAGCTGATGTCTGATAAAAATTCAGCGAACTTGTATTTCAAAACCTTGTAGATTAACAGCTAGAAGACTGAATTCAATTCAGAGTTATTAACCTCTTCTAAAAAACAATCAGTGAAATCAGATGCTCTTGTTTGCGTTAGCTACATTAACTAAGACCTGGGCCCGGTTGCATAAAACCTGCACTTAAGTGCTCACTTAAGTAGGTCACTTACGAATCCGTTATGGGTACACTTACGGGTGTTGCATGGAACACACTTAGCACTCTCGTAAGTTACTGTTTTACGTGGTAACTGCCAATCGCAGGATGTTGTTATGGCAACGCAAACTAAAAACCACAATCGCCACGAGTAATTATGAAACCTCTTGTATTTCGTCTTTTTTATAGCAGTTTTCCTTAGAAGAGAACCCTATTTCTATCACTGAAACTTTCCGACTTTATTTTATTATTATTTTTTAAGCTCTGCTATCTTTCGCTAGCAAACCGACGCCGTACTACAATCTGTAAAGCCATGAGCATTAAATTTTAACAGTTTGAATAGGTGACCACTTTCGCAAGAACCAATACACAAAACGATTACCTAGAAATATACAATACTTGGTCTTTAAATGAATTCTCTAGGTTAATTCAGTAACGAAATGTTTAGCGATTATTCTAGAGAGAATTTGTATCGTGGATAGTAGCGCTTTTAAAAATGATTAATCCTTAAACCTAGACTAGAACCAAATAAAGGTTTGTACAAATGGTGACGTTTAGGCGCAGTAGTAAGGGCGCTGGGCCCGGTTGCATAAAACGCCCGTAACAACTACGGGTACGCGTACGCGTACGTGCACTCGTAACTTAAGTCAGTTGCATTAAATTACTTAAGTTGTCCACTTAGGGAGTTCACTTAAGTGGTTGCACTTACGATTTTTGTAAGTGTTCACTAAAGTGTCGTTTATACAACAGAAATTGCGGGTGTTGCATAAAACCTTTTTAACGGGAAAAATAGCACGTAAATTTACGGGAACAATTTACTGTTTTTATTAAACTTAACGAGATCTTTTACTGAGAAGTGAAAAAGAGTATTTGTCTTCACGTTATTCGTTCTAATGCGCTTTGTTAACCTCTGATGTACACTTTAAAGCCGACGTTGTGAAAAAAGAAGAACTATCATTTTCAGTAGATATTGAAGAAAAATAACGTCTGGATGCAAATTTCATTTTTTTGAGAGGCTCAAAAGTGTTCGAAACGACTTAAAACTTTCTTTACACTCACCGATGGTTAGCTTTAAAAAAAAGAAAAAGAGTGATGGGTACACTTACGGGTGTTGCATGGAACGCACTTAGCACTCTCGCAAGTTTCTGTTTTACGTGGTAACTTACGGGCTCACTTAAGGGGACACGTAACCTTGATATAGTACTTTATTAATGATTCACTCTTTTTTTTTAAAGCTAACCATCGGTGAGTGTAAAGAAAGTTAAAAGTCGTTTCGAACACTCTTAAGCCTCTCAAATAATGAAATTTGCATGCAAACGTTATTTTTCTTCAATATCTACTGAAAATGATAGTTCTTCTTCTTTTTTCACAAAAGTGTACATCAGAGGTTAACAAAGCGCCTTAGAACGAATTAGGTGAAGACTTTTTTTCACTTCTCAGTAAAAGATCTCGCTAAATTTTGTAAAAGCAGTAACGATACGGGACCTACATAGGTCCCGTAAATTTACGTGCTATTTTTCCCGTAAAAAAAGTTTTATGCAACACCCGCAGCTTCTATTCTATAAACGACACTTAAGTGAACACTTACGAAAATCGTAAGTGCAACCACTTAAGTGAATTCCCTAAGTGGACCACTTAAGTGATTTCATGTAACTGACTTAAGTTACGAGTGCACGTACGTGTACCCGTAGTTGTTACGAACGTTTTATGCAACCGGGCCCTGGACCACATTTCCTAGTCGTTCCATGTAAGGGAGTCTGGATTCCGAAATCCGGGAAATTTTTGCTTGTGGAATCTGGAATCCTGGGCTTTGGAATCGGGAATACCGCTCGAGAAATCTGAAATCCCACTAACGATTGGAATCCGGAATCGAAGTTCCACCGGCAAAGACTGGAACCCACAATGAGGGACAAAAGTGTTGGCACACTTCCGTAAAATGGCCCCTTTTTGCATAGTGGATATACTTACCCATTCTCCTGTCTACCCCAACCCCTTCCCCCCCAAAATCAATGTTGAATTTTGGACCCTCAAAGTCTTTTCTTTACTTCAGACAACATTGATTCGGGGGGTGAGGGGATTTACGGCGTTTAAAAAGAATGAAATAATAGATGAATTAAATGTTTGCTAAAAGCACCCGTTTTAAACAAGTGTGTCAACTACTTTTGTCCCTGATTGTCTGAAATATGTATCTGTGTTTTCCGGCTAGATTTTTGACGCTGCTGAATTTTTGTGCGATGACGTTACTCTATGGGCCAAATTGTTTTTTTTAGAAACAACAATTTGTAAAGTTTCGTCCTGATTTGTAGTATACGTAGAGTAAAATGTACGAAGCGTATGTCATCACTTAATCTTGTACTTCCGCGCGCGTTCCTGATACCCTGTGGGGTCGAGAGGAAATCATTTGTGTTATGATCAATGCCGTTGCAGCGGATGTAATGTTTTCACAAGTATTATCAATAGTGGAAAAAGGATGGAAACACTAAGGTGCAATGGAAATTGTTCTGGTAAATGATTAACTTAAGCGAATGAAGTACTGCAGAGTAACTGAGGGGACATGCATTATTTTTGACATTGACTTGTGCCATTAGTGAAAGGACGTGAACAATATACAGGTTATGAACCTCATAAATGATGGGCCAGCCGTTTGTGCTATGTCCTATATATAGATGTGTGTTTTTTTGGAGACCTTTTCAAACCTAAGTGATCCAAACCTTTAGCGTAGGTAGGCGTCGAACAGGTTAGACCAGGTTTTGGAATGTACTTTTGCAATGATTTTAGATGACCGCCTGCCATTTATTCAGTGGCATAATTTTTTTATTGATGTTGGATGGACAACTATTCCATTTCCCAGCTCGTAAATCACAGAATACCAAAGAAATTGTTTTCAAGATAGACACACCAGTTTGCGTCATCGCCAAAACAGCAATTACTTTTGCCCAGAAGTTCACTTGATGACAAGGAAAGCGGGATAACATGTGATCAATGACGGCCGTGCGCTGGAAAATTTTCCTTTTTTATGCGCTAATTCCTCACGAAAGGCAAAAGAAGATTCCGCTATGTAGAAAGCACTTCGCAATACGTATTCTTGGCAAGAAAAATTCCAGCGATGTGGTGCAAATAAGGAGTTTCAACGGTTAACCACGAGAATACATATGGACATTAAGAGGTCATAACAGACTCATTTTACTTTTCGTTTTCCGAAACGTGGTTAACCGTTGTAACATGAAGGAAGCAGTGTTTTCCTCAGTTTGAGCTGTCGTTTTCTTTGAGAGTCAAATACCAGTTCACGTTTCAAAGCTCTCTTTTCATTTTCTCTGCCGACAATAGACAAAAACACAGGGTTTCGCTTGAGAAATACAGTCCAAATACACAGACATATGCGCTCATGTCACGCTATTTGCGTTGCGTTATCATGTCACTCATGGTGTCACGAGGTGGGATTGAAAGTAATTGTTTTCGTGGACACTTGCAATGTTTGCTACGCTGTCCTTAGTTTTTTATTGAATTGGCCATGAATTTACCTTCACTTTTCCGTAGTTTCGATATTGAACGCAGTGACGGCCGCTCCGCACTAACGCTCCATATTTCCGTGGCCGGCCAGTGACTATCCCCACTACGTGTCAATCCTTACCCTACCCGTGATTGTTTGCGCCTTAACCATCGGATAAAGTGAAGAACGAGAAATATTCACTTTATTAAAAACATTTTCAGTACGCGTACCCTTGAAATTCATCAAAAGTTGTACATGTGCGCGAGTTTCAGCGTTAGTTTTTAGCTTGTAAACCATATCGACGTTAATTCTGGATATCGCAGCCCTTTTATTACGTCATCACGTAATTCCAATTGGCCCTATAATTCGGTCGTGAATAAGTCAATGTCACCCCCACCACCAATAACATAATTATGTCTTTGATTTCTTTAATTTCAGTTAAAATCAGTGTCATGCACGGCTCAACTTGTGTGCAGTAGCACAATTTTGCATTCAGACAATGAGGGACAAAAGTGTTGGCACACTTCCGTAAAATGGCCCCTTTTTGCATAGTGGATATACTTATCCCATTCCCCTGTCTACCCCAACCCCTTCCCCCCCAAAATCAATGTTGAATTTTGGACCCTCAAAGTCTTTTCTTTACTTCAGACAACATTGATTCGGGGGGTGAGGGGATTTACGGCGTTTAAAAAGAATGAAATAATAGATGAATTAAATGTTTGCTAAAAGCACCCGTTTTAAACAAGTGTGTCAACTACTTTTGTCCCTGATTGTCTGAAATATGTATCTGTGTTTTCCGGCTAGATTTTTGACGCTGCTGAATTTTTGTGCGATGACGTTACTCTATGGGCCAAATTGTTTTTTTTAGAAACAACAATTTGTAAAGTTTCGTCCTGATTTGTAGTATACGTAGAGTAAAATGTACGAAGCGTATGTCATCACTTAATCTTGTACTTCCGCGCGCGTTCCTGATACCCTGTGGGGTCGAGAGGAAATCATTTGTGTTATGATCAATGCCGTTGCAGCGGATGTAATGTTTTCACAAGTATTATCAATAGTGGAAAAAGGATGGAAACACTAAGGTGCAATGGAAATTGTTCTGGTAAATGATTAACTTAAGCGAATGAAGTACTGCAGAGTAACTGAGGGGACATGCATTATTTTTGACATTGACTTGTGCCATTAGTGAAAGGACGTGAACAATATACAGGTTATGAACCTCATAAATGATGGGCCAGCCGTTTGTGCTATGTCCTATATATAGATGTGTGTTTTTTTGGAGACCTTTTCAAACCTAAGTGATCCAAACCTTTAGCGTAGGTAGGCGTCGAACAGGTTAGACCAGGTTTTGGAATGTACTTTTGCAATGATTTTAGATGACCGCCTGCCATTTATTCAGTGGCATAATTTTTTTATTGATGTTGGATGGACAACTATTCCATTTCCCAGCTCGTAAATCACAGAATACCAAAGAAATTGTTTTCAAGATAGACACACCAGTTTGCGTCATCGCCAAAACAGCAATTACTTTTGCCCAGAAGTTCACTTGATGACAAGGAAAGCGGGATAACATGTGATCAATGACGGCCGTGCGCTGGAAAATTTTCCTTTTTTATGCGCTAATTCCTCACGAAAGGCAAAAGAAGATTCCGCTATGTAGAAAGCACTTCGCAATACGTATTCTTGGCAAGAAAAATTCCAGCGATGTGGTGCAAATAAGGAGTTTCAACGGTTAACCACGAGAATACATATGGACATTAAGAGGTCATAACAGACTCATTTTACTTTTCGTTTTCCGAAACGTGGTTAACCGTTGTAACATGAAGGAAGCAGTGTTTTCCTCAGTTTGAGCTGTCGTTTTCTTTGAGAGTCAAATACCAGTTCACGTTTCAAAGCTCTCTTTTCATTTTCTCTGCCGACAATAGACAAAAACACAGGGTTTCGCTTGAGAAATACAGTCCAAATACACAGACATATGCGCTCATGTCACGCTATTTGCGTTGCGTTATCATGTCACTCATGGTGTCACGAGGTGGGATTGAAAGTAATTGTTTTCGTGGACACTTGCAATGTTTGCTACGCTGTCCTTAGTTTTTTATTGAATTGGCCATGAATTTACCTTCACTTTTCCGTAGTTTCGATATTGAACGCAGTGACGGCCGCTCCGCACTAACGCTCCATATTTCCGTGGCCGGCCAGTGACTATCCCCACTACGTGTCAATCCTTACCCTACCCGTGATTGTTTGCGCCTTAACCATCGGATAAAGTGAAGAACGAGAAATATTCACTTTATTAAAAACATTTTCAGTACGCGTACCCTTGAAATTCATCAAAAGTTGTACATGTGCGCGAGTTTCAGCGTTAGTTTTTAGCTTGTAAACCATATCGACGTTAATTCTGGATATCGCAGCCCTTTTATTACGTCATCACGTAATTCCAATTGGCCCTATAATTCGGTCGTGAATAAGTCAATGTCACCCCCACCACCAATAACATAATTATGTCTTTGATTTCTTTAATTTCAGTTAAAATCAGTGTCATGCACGGCTCAACTTGTGTGCAGTAGCACAATTTTGCATTCAGACAATGAGGGACAAAAGTGTTGGCACACTTCCGTAAAATGGCCCCTTTTTGCATAGTGGATATACTTATCCCATTCCCCTGTCTACCCCAACCCCTTCCCCCCCAAAATCAATGTTGAATTTTGGACCCTCAAAGTCTTTTCTTTACTTCAGACAACATTGATTCGGGGGGTGAGGGGATTTACGGCGTTTAAAAAGAATGAAATAATAGATGAATTAAATGTTTGCTAAAAGCACCCGTTTTAAACAAGTGTGTCAACTACTTTTGTCCCTGATTGTCTGAAATATGTATCTGTGTTTTCCGGCTAGATTTTTGACGCTGCTGAATTTTTGTGCGATGACGTTACTCTATGGGCCAAATTGTTTTTTTTAGAAACAACAATTTGTAAAGTTTCGTCCTGATTTGTAGTATACGTAGAGTAAAATGTACGAAGCGTATGTCATCACTTAATCTTGTACTTCCGCGCGCGTTCCTGATACCCTGTGGGGTCGAGAGGAAATCATTTGTGTTATGATCAATGCCGTTGCAGCGGATGTAATGTTTTCACAAGTATTATCAATAGTGGAAAAAGGATGGAAACACTAAGGTGCAATGGAAATTGTTCTGGTAAATGATTAACTTAAGCGAATGAAGTACTGCAGAGTAACTGAGGGGACATGCATTATTTTTGACATTGACTTGTGCCATTAGTGAAAGGACGTGAACAATATACAGGTTATGAACCTCATAAATGATGGGCCAGCCGTTTGTGCTATGTCCTATATATAGATGTGTGTTTTTTTGGAGACCTTTTCAAACCTAAGTGATCCAAACCTTTAGCGTAGGTAGGCGTCGAACAGGTTAGACCAGGTTTTGGAATGTACTTTTGCAATGATTTTAGATGACCGCCTGCCATTTATTCAGTGGCATAATTTTTTTATTGATGTTGGATGGACAACTATTCCATTTCCCAGCTCGTAAATCACAGAATACCAAAGAAATTGTTTTCAAGATAGACACACCAGTTTGCGTCATCGCCAAAACAGCAATTACTTTTGCCCAGAAGTTCACTTGATGACAAGGAAAGCGGGATAACATGTGATCAATGACGGCCGTGCGCTGGAAAATTTTCCTTTTTTATGCGCTAATTCCTCACGAAAGGCAAAAGAAGATTCCGCTATGTAGAAAGCACTTCGCAATACGTATTCTTGGCAAGAAAAATTCCAGCGATGTGGTGCAAATAAGGAGTTTCAACGGTTAACCACGAGAATACATATGGACATTAAGAGGTCATAACAGACTCATTTTACTTTTCGTTTTCCGAAACGTGGTTAACCGTTGTAACATGAAGGAAGCAGTGTTTTCCTCAGTTTGAGCTGTCGTTTTCTTTGAGAGTCAAATACCAGTTCACGTTTCAAAGCTCTCTTTTCATTTTCTCTGCCGACAATAGACAAAAACACAGGGTTTCGCTTGAGAAATACAGTCCAAATACACAGACATATGCGCTCATGTCACGCTATTTGCGTTGCGTTATCATGTCACTCATGGTGTCACGAGGTGGGATTGAAAGTAATTGTTTTCGTGGACACTTGCAATGTTTGCTACGCTGTCCTTAGTTTTTTATTGAATTGGCCATGAATTTACCTTCACTTTTCCGTAGTTTCGATATTGAACGCAGTGACGGCCGCTCCGCACTAACGCTCCATATTTCCGTGGCCGGCCAGTGACTATCCCCACTACGTGTCAATCCTTACCCTACCCGTGATTGTTTGCGCCTTAACCATCGGATAAAGTGAAGAACGAGAAATATTCACTTTATTAAAAACATTTTCAGTACGCGTACCCTTGAAATTCATCAAAAGTTGTACATGTGCGCGAGTTTCAGCGTTAGTTTTTAGCTTGTAAACCATATCGACGTTAATTCTGGATATCGCAGCCCTTTTATTACGTCATCACGTAATTCCAATTGGCCCTATAATTCGGTCGTGAATAAGTCAATGTCACCCCCACCACCAATAACATAATTATGTCTTTGATTTCTTTAATTTCAGTTAAAATCAGTGTCATGCACGGCTCAACTTGTGTGCAGTAGCACAATTTTGCATTCAGACAATGAGGGACAAAAGTGTTGGCACACTTCCGTAAAATGGCCCCTTTTTGCATAGTGGATATACTTATCCCATTCCCCTGTCTACCCCAACCCCTTCCCCCCCAAAATCAATGTTGAATTTTGGACCCTCAAAGTCTTTTCTTTACTTCAGACAACATTGATTCGGGGGGTGAGGGGATTTACGGCGTTTAAAAAGAATGAAATAATAGATGAATTAAATGTTTGCTAAAAGCACCCGTTTTAAACAAGTGTGTCAACTACTTTTGTCCCTGATTGTCTGAAATATGTATCTGTGTTTTCCGGCTAGATTTTTGACGCTGCTGAATTTTTGTGCGATGACGTTACTCTATGGGCCAAATTGTTTTTTTTAGAAACAACAATTTGTAAAGTTTCGTCCTGATTTGTAGTATACGTAGAGTAAAATGTACGAAGCGTATGTCATCACTTAATCTTGTACTTCCGCGCGCGTTCCTGATACCCTGTGGGGTCGAGAGGAAATCATTTGTGTTATGATCAATGCCGTTGCAGCGGATGTAATGTTTTCACAAGTATTATCAATAGTGGAAAAAGGATGGAAACACTAAGGTGCAATGGAAATTGTTCTGGTAAATGATTAACTTAAGCGAATGAAGTACTGCAGAGTAACTGAGGGGACATGCATTATTTTTGACATTGACTTGTGCCATTAGTGAAAGGACGTGAACAATATACAGGTTATGAACCTCATAAATGATGGGCCAGCCGTTTGTGCTATGTCCTATATATAGATGTGTGTTTTTTTGGAGACCTTTTCAAACCTAAGTGATCCAAACCTTTAGCGTAGGTAGGCGTCGAACAGGTTAGACCAGGTTTTGGAATGTACTTTTGCAATGATTTTAGATGACCGCCTGCCATTTATTCAGTGGCATAATTTTTTTATTGATGTTGGATGGACAACTATTCCATTTCCCAGCTCGTAAATCACAGAATACCAAAGAAATTGTTTTCAAGATAGACACACCAGTTTGCGTCATCGCCAAAACAGCAATTACTTTTGCCCAGAAGTTCACTTGATGACAAGGAAAGCGGGATAACATGTGATCAATGACGGCCGTGCGCTGGAAAATTTTCCTTTTTTATGCGCTAATTCCTCACGAAAGGCAAAAGAAGATTCCGCTATGTAGAAAGCACTTCGCAATACGTATTCTTGGCAAGAAAAATTCCAGCGATGTGGTGCAAATAAGGAGTTTCAACGGTTAACCACGAGAATACATATGGACATTAAGAGGTCATAACAGACTCATTTTACTTTTCGTTTTCCGAAACGTGGTTAACCGTTGTAACATGAAGGAAGCAGTGTTTTCCTCAGTTTGAGCTGTCGTTTTCTTTGAGAGTCAAATACCAGTTCACGTTTCAAAGCTCTCTTTTCATTTTCTCTGCCGACAATAGACAAAAACACAGGGTTTCGCTTGAGAAATACAGTCCAAATACACAGACATATGCGCTCATGTCACGCTATTTGCGTTGCGTTATCATGTCACTCATGGTGTCACGAGGTGGGATTGAAAGTAATTGTTTTCGTGGACACTTGCAATGTTTGCTACGCTGTCCTTAGTTTTTTATTGAATTGGCCATGAATTTACCTTCACTTTTCCGTAGTTTCGATATTGAACGCAGTGACGGCCGCTCCGCACTAACGCTCCATATTTCCGTGGCCGGCCAGTGACTATCCCCACTACGTGTCAATCCTTACCCTACCCGTGATTGTTTGCGCCTTAACCATCGGATAAAGTGAAGAACGAGAAATATTCACTTTATTAAAAACATTTTCAGTACGCGTACCCTTGAAATTCATCAAAAGTTGTACATGTGCGCGAGTTTCAGCGTTAGTTTTTAGCTTGTAAACCATATCGACGTTAATTCTGGATATCGCAGCCCTTTTATTACGTCATCACGTAATTCCAATTGGCCCTATAATTCGGTCGTGAATAAGTCAATGTCACCCCCACCACCAATAACATAATTATGTCTTTGATTTCTTTAATTTCAGTTAAAATCAGTGTCATGCACGGCTCAACTTGTGTGCAGTAGCACAATTTTGCATTCAGACAATGAGGGACAAAAGTGTTGGCACACTTCCGTAAAATGGCCCCTTTTTGCATAGTGGATATACTTATCCCATTCCCCTGTCTACCCCAACCCCTTCCCCCCCAAAATCAATGTTGAATTTTGGACCCTCAAAGTCTTTTCTTTACTTCAGACAACATTGATTCGGGGGGTGAGGGGATTTACGGCGTTTAAAAAGAATGAAATAATAGATGAATTAAATGTTTGCTAAAAGCACCCGTTTTAAACAAGTGTGTCAACTACTTTTGTCCCTGATTGTCTGAAATATGTATCTGTGTTTTCCGGCTAGATTTTTGACGCTGCTGAATTTTTGTGCGATGACGTTACTCTATGGGCCAAATTGTTTTTTTTAGAAACAACAATTTGTAAAGTTTCGTCCTGATTTGTAGTATACGTAGAGTAAAATGTACGAAGCGTATGTCATCACTTAATCTTGTACTTCCGCGCGCGTTCCTGATACCCTGTGGGGTCGAGAGGAAATCATTTGTGTTATGATCAATGCCGTTGCAGCGGATGTAATGTTTTCACAAGTATTATCAATAGTGGAAAAAGGATGGAAACACTAAGGTGCAATGGAAATTGTTCTGGTAAATGATTAACTTAAGCGAATGAAGTACTGCAGAGTAACTGAGGGGACATGCATTATTTTTGACATTGACTTGTGCCATTAGTGAAAGGACGTGAACAATATACAGGTTATGAACCTCATAAATGATGGGCCAGCCGTTTGTGCTATGTCCTATATATAGATGTGTGTTTTTTTGGAGACCTTTTCAAACCTAAGTGATCCAAACCTTTAGCGTAGGTAGGCGTCGAACAGGTTAGACCAGGTTTTGGAATGTACTTTTGCAATGATTTTAGATGACCGCCTGCCATTTATTCAGTGGCATAATTTTTTTATTGATGTTGGATGGACAACTATTCCATTTCCCAGCTCGTAAATCACAGAATACCAAAGAAATTGTTTTCAAGATAGACACACCAGTTTGCGTCATCGCCAAAACAGCAATTACTTTTGCCCAGAAGTTCACTTGATGACAAGGAAAGCGGGATAACATGTGATCAATGACGGCCGTGCGCTGGAAAATTTTCCTTTTTTATGCGCTAATTCCTCACGAAAGGCAAAAGAAGATTCCGCTATGTAGAAAGCACTTCGCAATACGTATTCTTGGCAAGAAAAATTCCAGCGATGTGGTGCAAATAAGGAGTTTCAACGGTTAACCACGAGAATACATATGGACATTAAGAGGTCATAACAGACTCATTTTACTTTTCGTTTTCCGAAACGTGGTTAACCGTTGTAACATGAAGGAAGCAGTGTTTTCCTCAGTTTGAGCTGTCGTTTTCTTTGAGAGTCAAATACCAGTTCACGTTTCAAAGCTCTCTTTTCATTTTCTCTGCCGACAATAGACAAAAACACAGGGTTTCGCTTGAGAAATACAGTCCAAATACACAGACATATGCGCTCATGTCACGCTATTTGCGTTGCGTTATCATGTCACTCATGGTGTCACGAGGTGGGATTGAAAGTAATTGTTTTCGTGGACACTTGCAATGTTTGCTACGCTGTCCTTAGTTTTTTATTGAATTGGCCATGAATTTACCTTCACTTTTCCGTAGTTTCGATATTGAACGCAGTGACGGCCGCTCCGCACTAACGCTCCATATTTCCGTGGCCGGCCAGTGACTATCCCCACTACGTGTCAATCCTTACCCTACCCGTGATTGTTTGCGCCTTAACCATCGGATAAAGTGAAGAACGAGAAATATTCACTTTATTAAAAACATTTTCAGTACGCGTACCCTTGAAATTCATCAAAAGTTGTACATGTGCGCGAGTTTCAACGTTAGTTTTTAGCTTGTAAACCATATCGACGTTAATTCTGGATATCGCAGCCCTTTTATTACGTCATCACGTAATTCCAATTGGCCCTATAATTCGGTCGTGAATAAGTCAATGTCACCCCCACCACCAATAACATAATTATGTCTTTGATTTCTTTAATTTCAGTTAAAATCAGTGTCATGCACGGCTCAACTTGTGTGCAGTAGCACAATTTTGCATTCAGACAATGAGGGACAAAAGTGTTGGCACACTTCCGTAAAATGGCCCCTTTTTGCATAGTGGATATACTTATCCCATTCCCCTGTCTACCCCAACCCCTTCCCCCCCAAAATCAATGTTGAATTTTGGACTCTCAAGTCTTTTCTTTACTTCAGACAACATTGATTCGGGGGGTGAGGGGATTTACGGCGTTTAAAAAGAATGAAATAATAGATGAATTAAATGTTTGCTAAAAGCACCCGTTTTAAACAAGTGTGTCAACTACTTTTGTCCCTGATTGTCTGAAATATGTATCTGTGTTTTCCGGCTAGATTTTTGACGCTGCTGAATTTTTGTGCGATGACGTTACTCTATGGGCCAAATTGTTTTTTTTAGAAACAACAATTTGTAAAGTTTCGTCCTGATTTGTAGTATACGTAGAGTAAAATGTACGAAGCGTATGTCATCACTTAATCTTGTACTTCCGCGCGCGTTCCTGATACCCTGTGGGGTCGAGAGGAAATCATTTGTGTTATGATCAATGCCGTTGCAGCGGATGTAATGTTTTCACAAGTATTATCAATAGTGGAAAAAGGATGGAAACACTAAGGTGCAATGGAAATTGTTCTGGTAAATGATTAACTTAAGCGAATGAAGTACTGCAGAGTAACTGAGGGGACATGCATTATTTTTGACATTGACTTGTGCCATTAGTGAAAGGACGTGAACAATATACAGGTTATGAACCTCATAAATGATGGGCCAGCCGTTTGTGCTATGTCCTATATATAGATGTGTGTTTTTTTGGAGACCTTTTCAAACCTAAGTGATCCAAACCTTTAGCGTAGGTAGGCGTCGAACAGGTTAGACCAGGTTTTGGAATGTACTTTTGCAATGATTTTAGATGACCGCCTGCCATTTATTCAGTGGCATAATTTTTTTATTGATGTTGGATGGACAACTATTTCATTTCCCAGCTCGTAAATCACAGAATACCAAAGAAATTGTTTTCAAGATAGACACACCAGTTTGCGTCATCGCCAAAACAGCAATTACTTTTGCCCAGAAGTTCACTTGATGACAAGGAAAGCGGGATAACATGTGATCAATGACGGCCGTGCGCTGGAAAATTTTCCTTTTTTATGCGCTAATTCCTCACGAAAGGCAAAAGAAGATTCCGCTATGTAGAAAGCACTTCGCAATACGTATTCTTGGCAAGAAAAATTCCAGCGATGTGGTGCAAATAAGGAGTTTCAACGGTTAACCACGAGAATACATATGGACATTAAGAGGTCATAACAGACTCATTTTACTTTTCGTTTTCCGAAACGTGGTTAACCGTTGTAACATGAAGGAAGCAGTGTTTTCCTCAGTTTGAGCTGTCGTTTTCTTTGAGAGTCAAATACCAGTTCACGTTTCAAAGCTCTCTTTTCATTTTCTCTGCCGACAATAGACAAAAACACAGGGTTTCGCTTGAGAAATACAGTCCAAATACACAGACATATGCGCTCATGTCACGCTATTTGCGTTGCGTTATCATGTCACTCATGGTGTCACGAGGTGGGATTGAAAGTAATTGTTTTCGTGGACACTTGCAATGTTTGCTACGCTGTCCTTAGTTTTTTATTGAATTGGCCATGAATTTACCTTCACTTTTCCGTAGTTTCGATATTGAACGCAGTGACGGCCGCTCCGCACTAACGCTCCATATTTCCGTGGCCGGCCAGTGACTATCCCCACTACGTGTCAATCCTTACCCTACCCGTGATTGTTTGCGCCTTAACCATCGGATAAAGTGAAGAACGAGAAATATTCACTTTATTAAAAACATTTTCAGTACGCGTACCCTTGAAATTCATCAAAAGTTGTACATGTGCGCGAGTTTCAACGTTAGTTTTTAGCTTGTAAACCATATCGACGTTAATTCTGGATATCGCAGCCCTTTTATTACGTCATCACGTAATTCCAATTGGCCCTATAATTCGGTCGTGAATAAGTCAATGTCACCCCCACCACCAATAACATAATTATGTCTTTGATTTCTTTAATTTCAGTTAAAATCAGTGTCATGCACGGCTCAACTTGTGTGCAGTAGCACAATTTTGCATTCAGACAATGAGGGACAAAAGTGTTGGCACACTTCCGTAAAATGGCCCCTTTTTGCATAGTGGATATACTTATCCCATTCCCCTGTCTACCCCAACCCCTTCCCCCCCAAAATCAATGTTGAATTTTGGACTCTCAAGTCTTTTCTTTACTTCAGACAACATTGATTCGGGGGGTGAGGGGATTTACGGCGTTTAAAAAGAATGAAATAATAGATGAATTAAATGTTTGCTAAAAGCACCCGTTTTAAACAAGTGTGTCAACTACTTTTGTCCCTGATTGCAGTACCTGGAATCCGGAATCCAAGGCGTGGATTCCAGAATCCACGACTGTCTTGGATTCCCTAGCCTGCGTCGCAGACGTAATTTAACCCCGGCTAGTAATGTCTGCAAAGCAGACATTATTCCAAATCCTTATTCTGGGCCCCCAATGGACTCAACGAATTACCGGATATGCCTTTGGAATTTCCTTTCAATCTGATTGGCAAATATATAATGGCCTTTTTTAACAGGCTAATATATCATGGCGCGTACTCAAATCCTGGTACACAGGTTGAGGCCTAACTAGAACTGTTTAGCAGACGGACTTAGCCAAAGTTTAGTTTTGACTGTGGCGCAGGCAAAGATTCCTTTACATAGGGCGATCCTAGCCTGTGTAACAGGCGGTAATTTTGGTTTATTTTTCCTTGCGTTTCGTAAAGTAAGATCTCAAACGAGAAAATGAAGGGGGCCAGAAAAAGAAGGCAAAGAAAACATCGTTTTCTTGTGTGACTTCTGATTTGCTTTTACGCTGCGTAAGTCTAGTAAATGCTACTAAACTTAACTCTCGGACGTACACGCAAATTCATACCCCCACCGTGGTACAACGGGGGGGGGGGGGGAAGAGTTTTTGATATGTTGCAGTATTTCGAAACGATTTTACCTTTAATGGAAAGCCTTTGATCTTCTTAACAAGATAAGGTATATTTTATGGGTGGTGGCGCTACTGGAGGCCCGTGACGTCACCAACAATGGTCGCATATTGTATTTTACCAAGAATTAGAAATCAGGTTAAAACAGCGAGAAGTAGTAGTTTTTTGTGCTTTACATGAAAAATAACACATAAATAAGCACTTTGCTTCATTTTGGCCACAAGATTTACTTTTATTGTTGAAATAAGTTAAAAAACATGTATTCTCACCTAAAAATGGCTTGACCACCTTCTACTAATGACGTAATATCTCGTAACCATAGCAACTGACCATCACTGAACCTGTCTCAAAATGTACGCGAGGGATGAATGAACAGCTACTGAAAACGTCAGGTCCTGATGTTTTATCCTCTAGAAAGAAATTCAAAAAAAACTTACGGGGGGCATCCACCCCCCCGCCCTCTCCCTTGTACGTCCGAGGGTTAACTTTGGGCTCAACTTGGTCAATGAAAGTCGATTGCTGAATTTACGTCTATTTTTTTTAAGGGGGATGGGCCATTAACCCCATGACCTAGCTCCTGGAGGGCCAGGCGCGGCAATTTGTCTCGCCTATTTTCACCGAAAAGCTACCCAGCATGGTTGAACCCACCAGGAACCAAATTACAAGGTCCCCACTAGTATTATCAAGGCACACAAATCTCCCGACCACGTTTGTTTTGCGTTGCGTTAATTGATACTTTGACTTTGCCATTCAATGGTCGTTACTAAGAGCTATATGCTTTCCTCTGTGTAGTCTTCGTGCGACAATTCACCCTGTAAGAGTGCTGGTAAATGTGTTCCCCGGTACCAGGAAAATGGATATAAGTGCATCTGCGTGAAGGGATTCACCGGAAAAAACTGCGAAACGAGTAAGAATTACTATTAGTTGAAACAATGTTGCCAGTAATTAACAAATAAAGAAACCTTTTAGTGAGCTCTGTTCTGTTGTAAAGCAAGTAGGAAGCGGCTAGAGTACGAAGGAAGTGTAGGGGGAAACACCAGACGTAGTTGAGAGTTTTTCTGTAGTTCCTGAGTGCTCTAGCCGCTTCCAAGGTACTTTACAACTAAACAGGGTGACAAAAAAATTAGTTTTAGCGTCAGTATACACTTAAAAGTGTTTATGCCCGCATTGTTTTTTTTATATCCGAATATTGAATTGGGGGGACGGTGGTATTTCGTGAAAGAGAAACCATCTTTTTTGAACATTTAAACAGACTGCTGTTGAGTTGTACAACCCGCTTCCCACTTTGTCCGGGACTGTTCGCTAAACATTGTAAAGCTTTTGTAATTAAAATTTTAGGTATTTTCATTGGCTTCTAATCACAGTTACAAGAACAAACTGGGGGTTCAACAGCCCATTGTAATAAAAAAAGTCGACGAATAAGTTTGACGCTGAACTTTTGCAGACATTTTATAACCTAGAATTACAATTTCCCTGAGAGGTTACTAAACGCATGATTGGTGATGAATTAGTTTATAAACAAGATTTCTCCAGGTAACTTTAGAACAACTAGTTTACATTTTCTGTCTACAGTTCAAAATTATAGGGATGAAATAATGAAATTTTTAAAATGCGCTATAACTTAGAATTTCGCAAATTGACTCTCTACAGCATTATCAGGACCCAATCTATCAAAAAATCGAAACAAATCTCTGGGCAAACGATTTTAAGCAGCCCGCAAGACCTCGAATTCAACCCTAATTTTGCGAAAAATCGCGACATTACAGTGATTAATAATAGCGTTACACGGCCCCTCACGCCAGCGGTGTTAACAACAGATACACTTTAAACATTCTATTCAACGTTGATCACATGCCAAATTCCAGCATACAATCTATATTACTTCTTTCAATACACCTATCTTATTTAGAAGAGTCATCTTGTTTGGATACAATATATAGTGCAGAATTGCCCAAAGGTCGGCTTTTTTGAGCGACGTCGGCAAGACGTCGACCGAGCCCAACGAAAACAGACTTTAAACAAGTACAGTGGTGTGTTTTATTTATTTAAGCAGCCGTCAAAAGGCATAAATACGTTAAATTTAAGACGGAGACAACTAATATTAACTGATTAGAACACTTTCTTTTTTCTTGCGAATTTTCTCTTTCAAGTAATTATGCATATTGTTGGTTTTCACATGACGTCACTATAATTTAATCTTCAAAATTATCGATCCTACTGCGATTTTTCTTTCATGACGTATTCGAGCCACTGAAAACTAGTTTTCATGCAAATTTTCGCTTCAAAAGCGTTCTTGGTTTTGTAGTAGAGTACGCTTGAATTTCTAAGGTACTGCGTGACGTGGCATTTACATGACGGCCGAGAGAGCTGTCATGTAGGTTAAAAAAGTGACGTATTCTGTGGAATTTTGCTATCTAAACAGTTCATGTATTAGAAAAAGTATTACTTTAATGTTTATGAGTTCCTCGAGGAATAAATTCACGCTTTTGTACCAAAACTCGGTAACAGATGTTTTTGTTGGTTTCCGTCCGCCACGTTGGTGCCCATCCAGGTGGGCACCAGCATGGCGTCATACAAATCTCTATAAATTTGGGTAAAACATTTCTTCGGATATCTCGTATACGGAATATTCTTCTGGCCTGAATCTTGGCAAGGGTCCTTGTATATTTACCTCCTTTCATTTCCCAGATTCATGACTTTATCTATTTAAAGGTTTTGATTTTTATTTTGATCTATTTTGAATGGCGTGACACTGAATGAACGTATCGATGTATTACTATCACGCTTATAAAGGTACTTTGTAAGGAACGTTTCAGAAAATATTTTAACTCGTTTCGATCGACGATGAAACACCATCATAAAAGCAAATCACCAAAAACTTGCCTCAACAGCACAACAGAAAACAGTGAAAAAAAAAAGTGGCGTTTGACTAATGCTAGAGCAGGAATAGTTGTAGCGTGAGTATGAGCTTTTAAAATGTCAAATGCTCCTAAATGGACATCTATAGATCCCTTGCATCGGCATTGGAAAAAGCTCTCTGGCCCACTATGAACAAGCCTTTTCCAGGCGTAGTGGACAGTGGATAGTGGATAGTGGGCAGTGGCGCGAAA